>NW_027530971.1:1202260-1233575 GCF_008692635.1 Crocuta crocuta
TTTTTTTTTTTTTTTTTTGGTCTATTTTTCAATTTGATTTTCATTCCTTCTTGCCTTCTTCGTCAGGGGTTAGATCACCAGATTATGGTTTCCTTGTCAAAATTAGAAACCCAAAGTGGACTGTCACAAGGATCCCGGGGCTTTTGCCTTTGACATCCATTTCGGAGGAAATGGAAATTGAAATCGTAGCAGGAGAATCTCTTCAGGGACTCTTTGATTTTTCTTTAAAGGGAACGACATCCTGAATTAAAATAAATACCTAGACTTCAGATGAGGCGACAGAGAATCAACAGAGGGCCCAAGTCTTTGTTTCTCTGGCTGGCTGTGCGCGCCACAATTAGGGGAAAGAGCTTAGGGAATTATCTGCAGCTCCGCTTTCTCAGCCGGCTTTGGCTTTCTTTTCAAACTGGATCCTTCCCATGACGCTCAGAAAATGTATTTAAAAGACTTCTCTGGGTGCCCATGGCATGCTGCGGCAATGACAGATGGGCAGAAGCAGGAAGGATGGGCTCTGCTTGTTCACGTCCTGAAATACCAACAGCTTTCGGTCTGCACATCTCTGTGGTGCTTGTGGTTTTCCACCTGGCGTTAGAATGAGTTGAGCTCTTCTCTCATTTCTTCATCCGTATCAGGAGGCCCCTGGTGTCTGGTGACAGGGCAGTGTGACAGGAGGAGGCAAGGCAAGGTTCAGTCAGATCTGGCTTGTGCCACATTTCTGCCCTGAGCCTCAGTTTCCTTACCAGGAGAATGGGGATAATCTGTGGTTGAGAGGATTATGTGAGATCACTTATATAGAGTTCTAGGATCTGGAAGTCATTCAAGAAACATTCATCATTTTCTCCTCTATTCGTCCACAGCTGCCTCTATAGAAGATTGAAGTATGATTCTAACTTCAGAAAATTTGATTCTGTGCCTTGAATGTGCTATGCTTTTTCATGTCTCAGTAATTTATTTGGCACTGTGGCTCTTCTTACTGAAATGGTCTTTCCCCAGATTTTCCCATGGCTCACTCTTAATGCTTTATTTAAGCCTTAGCTCAAAGGTTACCTCTTTCATGGACCTTTCTTGAGCTAAGTTAACCCTCGGCTGGTCCTTTTTCTAATAACCCTGTTTATTTTTCTCATAGCACTGATGGCTATTGGAAATGTTCTTATTCTTTTGCTTTGCCTTGATGTGTATTATCTACTTCCCTCTACTGGAACTTAAGGACCACAAGCATAGGCACTTTGTCTTGTTCACTAGAATATTGCCTGGCACAGACATTTATGTACTTGGTCTAGTGCTGGTTGGGCTATAGATGTGAATGAGACCCCGATCCTGCTCTGCAGCGTCTTGCAGAGAGGCAAATAATTATACACAGGATTCTTATAAGATTACTTTTGGCTTCCACAGAGGCCTATACAGACACAAGTATACGGTACTCTGAGGTCAGTGCATCAGTAAAAGTGTGTTCTAGGGACAGTTGTGACACAAAATAAAGATTTGACTATTCTGCCTGGATGTCCCTGGTGAGGCTTCAAAGAGGAGAGGATTCAGCTAGGATTGGCAGGATGGGTAGAAGGTCCTGGCTAGGTAGGTAGGGTGGAGGGGCATTCTAGACTAGACAGGGGAGCAGCATGAAACATGGAGATACAAGGCAGTTCACAGCGGATATTAGAGCGCACTTCATTCAGGTTGTTATATTAAACCTATAAAACTTCATCGTATTGGCTTCTGCTCTGCATTCCAACCTGTTAGGGCTGTTTTCAATTCCTCCTCCTGACATCTGTGATATTAATAGTCTCTCCTGAACTTAGTCATCTGAAATGTGTCCACAGAGCCCTATAAAATTGGCCAGCATCTGGAATTGAAGAGGGAGAATGACAGTGGGCATAGGAAGTGAGAGATTTACCCAAGAAAGAGGTAAAACTGAGCCAGTCACAGCAGGGCAGAATGTGGGGTGGAAAGAACCCTGGATCAGAAATTGGAACAGTTGAAGCTTCCCTCTTTTGTGTGTAGTCTTCTTGTGTAGTCTTAGGTGGGCCACTTAAGCTCTCTAAACTTGTTTCTTCATCTGCTTTTTAAAAAAGGTATAGCTAATAATACCTGATAAGAAATGGGAATCATAGGAAGAAAATTTGGTCTTCCAAGGAAACTACCACAATTGAAGTAGTGTTAATGGTCAAGAGCTGCAGTGGTGCTTAGATTCCATGGGCTTTAAACACTTCTTCTTCATTTGATTTTTTTGTTTGTTTGTTTGTTTTTTTTTTTTTGGGTTTTTTTTTTTTTTTTGGCCATTTCCAGGTAATAGGTTTATGAGGTATTTCACTTCCCTTTTGTCCACTCATCCCTACATTCATTTGTAACCCTGAGTATTGGTGTTTCTTCCACTTTATCCTCAACAGTTAGTTCAGCACTAGGGAGGATTTCCATTCCAGATATTTCTCCAAGACACAGATCAAATAAAACCCATTTTTTGCATATCACCTCACAGAGATTGGTGAAGCTTAGAGTCATTAGGCATCTCCCTTTATGATAGCATGTGAAATCTATTTTCTAGATTGCTTATGGTGTGGGTCTCTTTCTGTCTGTTGCTGTATGAGCTGGGGTTTTGGCCTCTACTGGCTGTGCAATTGATATCTAATGAGAGCTCTAAAGAACTCTGGGCATCATCTAATTCAGCTCTCATTTTATGGAAGAGAAACTGAGGCCCTGAGAGAGGAAAGTATTTGTTCAAGCCTGCCAGGCAGTCAATGAGCCAAAACAAGATAAAACAAACAATAGAAGAAATTGAAAATGGCCTGTGATACAACCTTTATTATTCTGTTCATATTTACAATCTGTGTAAAAACTACCAATATACTAATTTGTCCCCCCCAAAAATCAGGTGACTTTAAAAAATATGCACTACCAAAGTCGTTCTATAAAGACAAGTCACAGATTAGAAGAAAATATATGCAATAGAACATTATCCAGTAAAGGACTGTTATTCAAAAACATACAAAGAACTCTTAAAACTCAACAATAAGAAATCAACTAATTAAAAAATGGGCAAAAGATCTGAACAGACATCTAATCAAAGATCTACAGATGGCAAATAAGTGTATGCAAAGATTCTCAGCATCATATAGCATTGGGGAGTCACAAACTAAAACAATGAGATACTACTACACATTAAGAATGGCTAACATCCAAACCACTGGCAACACCAAATGCTGGATAAGATGTAGAGCAACAGGAATTCTCATTCATTACTGATGGGAATGCAGAATGATGCAGTCAGAAGACTGGAGATTTCTTAGAAAAGGAAATATACGCTTACCATACAATCCAGCAACTGAACTCATTGGTGTTTATCCAAAGGATTTGGTATTAATCAAACCTTATACACACACACACACACACACACACACACACCCCTACTAACAGATGTTTAAAGCAGCTTTATCATTGTCAAACCCAGATATCCTTCAGTGGATGAATGGATAAGTAAACATGGTACATGCAGACAATGGAATATTATTCAATGCTAAAAAGACAGCTGTGAAGCCATGAAAAGACTTCAAATGTATTACTAAGTGAAAAAGCCAATCCAAAGGCTACATACTGTATGACTCCAACCATATGACATTTTTGGAAGAAGAAAAACTATGGACACAGTAAAATTATCCATCAGCAGGCTGGAGCCCGGCTGATATGTAGGTCATTGAAACTACTCTCTATAATACTGTATTGGTGACTGTGTGTCATTATACATTCATTCAAAGCCATAGAACATACAGTACCAAGAGTGAACACTCATGCAAACTATGGATTTTGGGTGATACTAATGTTGTTAATGGGGGATACTGTGCATGTGTGAGGGAAGGGAATATTTGGGAATTCTCTACTTTCTATTCAATTTTCTGTGAACCTAAAACTGCTCTAAAAATAAAGTCTATGTATTTAAAAAGTAATTGATAAAATTAGGGCAAAAGGAAAATTGTGACAAGGAAATCATTTTGAAACCTAGGTATGGTTAATGAATAAAATGTGTGCCTTAAACATTTGCACACTAGCTGGAGGTGGAGCTCATGTTTAATTTCTTTTTTTTTAATATTCTTTTTAAGTTTATTATGAGAGAGAGAGAGAGAGAGAGAGGGAGGAAGGGAGCAGGGGAGGGAGAGAGAGAGAGAATCCTAAATAGGCTTGTCGCTGGCAGCACAGAGCCCAATGCAGGAGGGGAGAGGGAGGGGGGGCTTGAGCCTACGAACAGTGAGATCATGACCTGAGCTGAAGTCAAGAGTGGGATGCTCAACTGACTGAGCCACCCAGGTGCCTCACTCCTGTTTAATTTCTAAGTAGCTAATTAAAAAAAAAAACAAACAGCTAATTGAAAAAGAAGAATCCTAATTGGTATCCATTAAGTGAAAAACAATTTAGTACAGTTAATCCTAGGCCTAAGACCAGAGAAGAATTTCTCCTGTGTTTGTTTGTACCGGAAACAGGAGAAATGGTGAATGATGGCCTCAACAACATTTGCTATGTAAGTAGAACAATGAGTTTCTTAGGGTATAGGCCTCGGCCATATAATGCAGGGGATTGTAGTCTCAGGGACAAGCTGGGGGCGTTCTTATCTGGCAGTGTGGGTCTATATGAATAAAAGCTTGGCAGGCCTCCTGAAAGAAATGCCACGATGGGTGCTGGAGCTGGCTGCTGCCTGTCAGGGAAGATGAGGATGCCTTCAAGTTTTCAGGCAATGGGCTGGACATTGGTAAGGATCGGCCATTAATTAAATGCCAGGATGGTGGAGTAATTTCAGACCCAAAACTGTAATTGTGTTGACCTCCTTTCCTCTAAGGAAACTGTTCTTCAGTTTCTAGAAGAACATTGGAAAATTGAAAGAGTGAGGAAACAAAAAAATTAACTTCATTGAGTTCTAATTTGTATACAATGAAATTTATGCATGCTAGTATACAGCTTACTAATTATCGCCTCATTACAGATACAAAACATCCCTACCTTCTCAGATAGTTCTCTTAATGTCTCTTTCTTTCCAGTCAATCTCTTCCTCCTGCCTCCCTTCTCTAGTCCCTACCCCAGGCAAATGTTGATTTGGTTTATATCACTACTAACTAGTCTTATCTATTTGGCATTTCATATAAATAAGATTATATAATGTATGTTCTTTTTGTATCTTGTTTCTTTCAATTTGCATTATGTCTTTGAGATTCCTCAGTATCATTGTATATATCATTAGTACATTCCTTTTTATTGCTGACTATTGTTCCCTTTCACAAATATGCCATAGTTTATTTATCCACGTGTTGATGAGCATTTTGTTTGTTTCCAGTGCTGGCATATCATGACTAAAGCTCTGAAGAATATCCATATACACGTGTTTGTGTGGAAATGTATTGTAAGTTCTGTTATTATGACTAAGTGTTATGTGTTAAAGGTTACTAATATTTCTTCCTGCCTGCTTCCCATTTCCTTTTCGCTTTCTTGAGCTCAACTAAGAGGGTTTCTTTTATATTTCTTATTCCCAGGTGCCAGCATATACTCAGGGAGTGCCTCTCCTGATGCTCATCATTGTGTCTGTTTCACCTGTGGTAGACTTTTTCATTGAAGCTCCACAGTGTTCACTGAAGGCATGCCTGAGCATGCAAGTCCTCTATTTTCGCTGTATCGCAAACCTTGTTCTAAAACACAGCTTTTCCTGGAGAGAACATCACTGAGGGTATGTAGTGCTTGCACTGTTTAACAAGCCCCACCCTCCTGTTATTTTATCTTATAAAATCCAATTATTTGCCTTCATTATATTTATCACAGTTGGTAATTATATATAACTTGTTAGTGGTTTATTGATCAATGCTTGTCTCTTCTACTGGATTGATATTTTACTAACCACTGTGTACCCAGCACTCGGCATGGAGATTGGCTTGAGTAGGTGCTCAAAAATATTTGCTGAATGAATACAGAGGTTCCAGCCATCACTTCCATCAGACTTTGATAAATGTGATTATGATGCAGTCTTGATTATTGCACATCTCAGGATAGTCTGGCTAAAGGTATGTCACTCCATGTACGTGTCAGGTCCCTGGCTCTTTGAGAAGATTTTAGTTGCTAAGGGCATTCAGATCTCCTTTCCTGCATTTAATGTATGTGTAATACTGAAATCTCCAAAGCATCCTTGGCTGAAGTGAGATGGCTTCATCCTTGTGTTGATGGGAACTTGAGACCTAGAAAGCTTTTTATAAGACATTAAGACCTGTCCATTTCAAGCAGAATGGTTTTTGGGTTTAGAATGATAAGAGTTGAGTTTGAGTCCATCTCTACCACCAAGTCACTGTTTGATTTTGATGAACTTAACCTCCTTGAGCCTAGTTTCTAGTTTATTAGGACTTTTGACATGCCACTTCAAGCCATCTCCAGGCCAGATGTTTTCTTTGACACTTGCTTTTGTGCCATAAGTTTGAGTCTGCTTATCTTATGGGTACTTTCAACTGAACACATCCAAGTGTCCATTCTCTTACTAGAATGCAGGGTCCGAAGCTGAGAGCAGCCACCACACAAGGTGTGGCCTGCCTAGTGCAGAGGTAGGCAAAGGTGTGTCCCCCTTGTTCTGGGTGTTTGTGTTATTTTTGCAGCTGATCATCATGTCAGGCACATTGTTCTACTGATTCAAGTCTGGTGTCTCATTAATACCCCTACCTCCTCACTTCATGTTAGCCAATATTATTATTGTTATTATTTAAATATTTTAAGTTCAGTTTTAAGTTCCTTTGCCATCCTGGTATGTCTAGAAATAGAGAATCAAATCCTTTTGGTTATTTTCTTGTTCTCAATTTATCCTATTACCTTCGGATAAAAATAGAAGCCCACATGATTGCCCTGATTTCCAGGAAAAATAAGGCCCAAACCACCAAACTATATTATTCTCTTTCTTTGCCCATTCTTCTCCATGGGGAGAGTCCTCAGGGTAGAGTCACTTAATAGCATTCCTGAGTTCTTATGTGCTGGTGTCACATTCAATAAGGAGGGTAAATAAGTAGAAGATTACACTGCAGTGTAACAAGTGTGTTGATAGAGGGAATTACAGGAAGGACCCCAAACCATGGAGAGCAGAGTTTCAAGCCAGTAGTTCACTGTATAGGCTGGAGAGATATTTTGAGTTGATCCCTGGGGAGATTAGTGTCTACTTTTTCAAATCCTTTGCATTTTGAGGTCTGTGTTCTTCCCAGTCTTCCCATGCCACAAGCCAGCACAGTATAAAAGAGGTATTCTACACCCTGATGATTCATCCATGTATTCACTTGGTGAATATTGGAGGACCTTCCAGGTGCAGGCTTATATAAGGGAACAAAAGAAATAAAATCTCTGTCCTCATGGAGATGGCATTTCATAGTCTTTGGCCAGAACTGCTTACTTGAGGCCATTTTGTTCCTTACTTCCTGACCTGTACCTAATATTCTTGGTTTTTGACCTCTTGGCTCTTTGCCTGTTTATTGCTTCAGTGTAATCTTAGACCTAAACTGCTTCTCTGGAGTTTCCTCCCTGGTATAATGCAGGCTCTTTCCTTGGCTGTATATATGAGCTTTGAAAAAATACTCTTCTTCACTTGGTCAGAGCCCTGAGACCTGTTCCCTTCACATACACACACACACACACACTCACTCACGTGTCTGGCTGCCAGTGGGTGGCACACTGCGCTGGGTTTGTTTTAGCTACACAAGTTAGACTTAGCTGAGAAGCTGAGCAGGTCCAATTCAGGGTGGCTCTTGATAGAGTGTGTTGAGTGTGGTTTATAGCAGAACTGGGAATACATTCCAGGGCCAGGGATAAAAAGAACAGTTTGAACCTTACTGGAGAAAGGAACTGGCAAGCGCTTTGCCATGTCTGGAACCTAGTCAGATAGGCCGAGGTTTTGGGCAAGGATCTGGGTTCAAGCCAGAAGCCCCTCATATAGCCTGAGAGTAATAATGATGATGGGAAGGAAAATAATAATGACAAACATTGAAATGGATTTGACAGTATGTCAGTACTAGTCAGTATTTACTGTACTGGTTTAATCTGGGACTAATTTATTCTGGGACGTTTTGGGAGAGGGAGGGGTCTTAATAAAGATGCCATTCAAAAGAAGCTAAGATCACTAGATGTTCTCACTGAGGACAGACACCTCTGCTAAAGGCTCTCCGTTCTTCTGTTTCTCTTAAATATATCCTATGCTTATCATGGTTGACTTTTATGATGCTGAGTTAAGGAGATGGAAAAAATGTTGTGGTTATGGTATAGTGTGGGGAGGGAGTTTTAACTTCTGGAAGCCTTTAACAATTTTTTTTTAATGTTTATTTTTGAGAGAGCGAGACAGAGACAGAGACACAGAATCCAAAGCAGGCTTTAGGCTCCAAACTGTCAGCACAGAGCCACATGTAAGGTTTGAACTCAGGAACCATGAGATCATGACCTGAGCCAAAGTTGGACACTTAACTGACTGAATCCCCCAAGTGTCCCTAGAAACCTGGCCTCACATGACCTGCCGCTCCAAAGAGGATAACGAACCCAGTAAGAATTCTGAAAAGACCATCAACCAGACTAGTCTTTGCTCTTCTCTTTGTTGTCAGGAACCCCAGGGAGGCCTAGCATCGAGTGGAGGTGCTGGTAGTGGAAATGCTAAGGAAGGCAGAAACTGAGCTAGTAGGACTTCTTTTACAAATGTGCAAGGAGCCCTCTGTTTACATGCTGCATCCTCTTAAGCCTCCTGGGGAACAGGGGCCACACTTGTGCTTCTTGGTATCCTTCATGGTATCTTGACTGCAGGAAGTATTTGTTGACTTAGGCTGAAGAGCAGGCTTCCTCTTTGCATGGGAGATGGGTATGGGTAAGAGGACCTGAGAGATTCTATGATTTCTCTGAGACTGAGTTCACGTGGATGAGTGAAATGAAACCTAATGCTTAGCACTTAGTAGGGGCTCAGTAAATACATGTTAAATTAAAGCCCTTTTCCTCACTGGTTGCTGAATTGTAAAATCAGGGTTAAGAGGAGCTCTGAGAGTTCTCTTGTTCAAGCAGTATTACTTTCAGCCTTTTCTAGGCAGTGAGGAGAGTCCTAAATCCATCCAGCAGGCAATTCATACAGTCTGAGAACCTGGCTCCTTGCCTGGAAGGACACCTGTAGTGTTTTCCTTTTAAGCAGGGACACTTGATAAACATTGGGAAGACCTACCCAAGAATATTTGTACTAGTACATTAGCAAGGTTCCTATTACAGAGAAAGGAAGACACATAAAGATGTGGCCCAGAAAGGCTTACTTTTCTCCTTTCATTCCTGGTTGAACTGTAGACCCTCCAGGCTTCCTGACTTGTGAGAAGCATGAATTTTTGAATCCACAGTCAGCTTCAAATTCACAGGTCTACAGTTATTTTCTTTACTGATCTCTGAAAAACCCTTGCTCAAGCTCTTTCAGTAATGGACACTAGCCTTAATGTTTTGTACTTTCTGGAAAACAGGCTTGCTATGTTTAATCTTGGTTTGGGTATGGAGTCGGACATACCTGCCTTTGATTCTAGTGCAATGTGGCTTTGAGCAAATTATCTTTTGTGAGTGTGAGCCTTAGTTTTGTTCTCTCTAAAAGTAGAACAATACTATCTTGTTAGATTGCTGTGAAGGAATGAGTGGTGATATATAGTACTGGGCATCTAGTAGTCCTTCAGTAAATATAGTCAATATTGGTCATATGTATTCAATAAATAATTCCTTCCTTGTTACTGCCTTAGTTTTTGTTTCTCTGGTATTTTCTGTCTTTGTTATTTTTAGGCAGAGCCTGGCCCTAATGAGCCTGTATAAAAGCCTGGTAGCCTGTTTTTGGCTCTAGATTGCTTTTGCCTTTTCCTCATCGAAAAGAAGCATTCTTTCCTGGTTCCTTGTTGATTTTCAGAGACATGACTGTTTGACAAACCATTTCAGGTGCTGTCTGCAGGCTGCCTAACGAGTCTTCATCTTTCACATCACTGACTGTTCAACTGATTTGGGGGAAGTCTTCCCCACCCCCCCCCCNTTCCAAATCTTTTCTCCTTTTCTCTCCTTTGGTCTCCGCTTCCCTGCAAGCCTTCCTAGAAGGCCTAATGGCTCCCCTTACCATTTCTTTCCTGGGAATATATTCTAACAATGTAATTTATTGCTAATTAAGGTATTAGTATTTATGAGAACTTTTTCTTAGTCTAATATTTGTTGCCCTTTCATCTAATGTTTATTATTTAGTGGCCTAGTGTCCCGTTTCTAGATTGCTTTAAACCTTAGAAATGCTTTTAGTTTGTCTTTGAATATCACCTCTGTTTCTGCCTGGTTTGGTGTCTCTTCCCTTTTATCCTTCCTTCCTTAAGGTGATAAGTAGTAGTACTTGCCTGTAGTTGAACTGGCACAGAAGTGCCTTTAGTGAAGTTCTCTAGCTGTGTGTCTCAAAGTGGCAGCACTTGAATAGAATTTATGCATTTTGTTATCAATCCAGTTTCCTCCATCAACTCCTATGGTTTGTATCTTGGGATAGCAAAACACACATTTGAATCTTGGGCTCCTAGGACTGCATGGAACCTGAAAGAAGGTCTAGTCCAAATCCCTATCTGATGGCTTGCTAGACTTCCTTATGCAGCATAGAGATATCAGAACCTCTCCCCTACCTTTGCGCTTGGACAGGCTAGAAAAAGACAGGAGTGTGATGCTGAAATCAAGAGACGAATTTCATTTTGGTGAATAAGCCTGCAGTTGTGTTAATTTCAGAACAGCAGACTTTTTGTTGTTGTCATTATTGTTAAATTAGTATGTGTTGACTATTACCAATCTGTGAAAATTGGGTCCCTTGGTGATTTGTGGATAAAGACTTAATACTGTTACAGCTGTGTTGCATGTCTACGTAGCAATCTTTGCCAGAGTTGCAAGAGGAACTTGGTCATAGTGATTCAATTAATCCTGTTTTGTAACTAGGATGGAAAAATTCAAGGGAAACTCAACTGTCTCTGCCAAAACCCAGAAACTTGATGCTAAGGAGCTGCTTAATTGTAGTGGTTATTTTAGGTGTAATTATTTAAGTCAAGGATTCCCATCTTCTCTGGAAATGTACTTCTTCCTAACCTATTCCACAAAGGATTTGAAGTAGCTCAAATATTGTATTTCATTACACAGCAACCCTTCTCAAAGAATGGAATTAAATATATATTTTTCAAATTAACATAAACTAAATTGTGTTTTGGACATTTTTCAAAAATCAGAGGGAAATGCAGTAGGAAAAGCTCTGAAACTAGAACCAGATGACCTCAGCTTTTCTCCCAGTTTCACTGATTAATAGCTGTATGGCCTTGGATATGTCATTCTGATTTTACATCGAAAAAATGGGGAAGATCATATAGATGATACAGTAATAACTTCCATTTATTATTAACACATGTCATGTATGTATTGTGGCTTTAAACCTTTCTGCGTCCCTGTATAGTATGTTATGATGTCCCCCGGTTTGAAGATGAGAAAAATGGAGGCAGGAGAGGTTATGTGACTTGTTCACATAAGTCCTGTGGTTTTTTTTTTTTTTTTTTTTAAGGTTATTTATTTATTTTGAGAGAGAGGGAGCATGAACGCACGCTCAGGGCAGGGGCAGAGAAAGAATCCCAAGCAAACTCTGCCCAGTCACCACAGAGTCTGACACAGGGCCCTGTCCCACAAACCATGAGATCATGACCTGTGCCGAAATCAAGAGTGGGATGCTTAACTGACTGAGCTACCCATGTGCCCCGTATAAGTCCTATTGTTTTAGTTTTTTGTTTTGTTTTGTTTTTTACTGCTTATTTGCTTAAGCCTTTTCTGTAATGCCAGGATATCTCTAAGTAGAGGGAATAGCCAGATGAATGAGATTCTGTCCATCATATGTTTTTTATGCTCATAGAGAGATGACTAATGCAGTGTTGCTGCATTAGTGCAGGGACTGTCATCTTTCTGAGGCTGCTGAACTTGCTGCCTCAATTAGGTTCGTATTTTATAAGCTTATTAACTAATTAAGCTAAATAACTTGTTTCTAACCTGTGTGGCTGAAGAAATAAAGTTTATGATAAGGTAACCTGGGTTCAAGTCCAGTTTTTCTTGCGTTAACTGTCTTATTATATCAGTTGCTTTAAACAACACACCTTTATTATCTCACAATTTCTGTAGGTCAGAAGTCCAGGTATAGCTGAGTTGGGTTCTCTGCTCAGAGTCTTAGAGAGTTCAGTCAGGGTAACTGCCAGGCTCTGTTCTTATCTAGAGGCTTGACGGTAAAAGAATATACTTCCAAGCTTTATCACATTGTTGGCAGAAGTCATTTCTTTGTGGGTTATAGGAGCTGGGGGCCTTAGTTTCTTATTGGCTATTGGCTGGAGGCCACTCAAAGGTCCTAGAGGTGACCAGCCATTCCCTGCCAATTGTCCTTTTCCATATGCAATTCACAGCATACAGTTCTTCTTTAAGACCAGGAGGAGAGTCAGAGTGAGTTGGTTAGCAGAATGTGGTTTTACATAAAGTAATATAATCATGAGACTGAATCTCATCTCCTTTGAAGTATTCTGTGGATTAGAAACAAGTCACAGTTCACGCCCACATACAGGGGACTCCCAAATCTATTTTTGGAGTTTTTTGTGGGAGCTGTAATATGTTTTTCTTTTAGTAAAGCGTGGTCTTTTAGCTGGGAAGGTGTGATCATTTGTGGAGCCTCAAAGAGGAGTGCTAGGGGAAGGTGACACTTGCCTGGGTGATCACATTAGCCACATCAATTTGGGACATCAATATTGAAGCCAAATCTTGTTACAATGAACTGATGTTTGGGAAGTCACTTACTCTTTTTTAATTTTCTTAGTTGTTAGGTTGTAATCGTAATCACTTACCTTATAGGGTTTTGGTAGGATGATGGATGTCAAAAAAGCTATTTGCAAAGAGTAACACAATACACTTATTAGTCACCTTCCTGCCCAGAGTCTGGATCCCTACACACATCAGCTTCTGAGAGATGGCATGGTGCCAGCTTCTTTTCTAGGAATTCATCTGCCCCTGCCCTACAAAAATAAAAATGCAAACACTTTCTGGTATGATGAAAAATAATGCAACGATTTGCACATTTCAGATGCTTAAAAATCAACAGGGGCTATTGTAAAGAGTCTTCCAAGCATCTTTTAAAAGGACTGACATGTCATCATTTTGCTTGGAGTTTTCATCTCTTTTTCATTCTACCTTGTAATTTTCCTTCTGGACCAGTTGGGGAAAAAAAAAAAAGTTTAAAAAGCAGCAGTAAAAGAAGGCCTTAAGAAAACACTCCCATGCCCCATAGTTAGCCAGAGGTTTCTGAAATGGTCACTTCCTGCCTAATTCTGGCTTTGCATCCTTATTCAGGTGCCTGGGTTAGGAATCCCTGGTTAAGAAAACAAAGCCATAATGGTATCTTGTATAAACATATGCTCTCTTCTAAAGGGATTCTTATGATTACTAGAATATAGTTTTCATCTGAAGGATTGGCTGAATTGGATGGTTTAGTTTTTGATGGTTCCAAAACTCAACATGTTTGCTCTGACAAATGGCGGATGGACTTGACTTTAGTAGTCACTCCTTATGCTTGTGAAATTAGATGGTTTAACTCAGATTGGACTATTGAAGTATTCTGATTTCTTCTGGGGTTCTCATGAGCAATGCTTAGTGGTTTTTAACACAATTTTTTATTGTACTTTTGTGTGTAATAGTAGTTAATTTTCACTAGTTTTAGCTTGTTATATTCAAATAACCCATTTTTGAAGAGGACAGTGATACCTACTCTTGGATTCTCCAATTTCTCTATAATCCATAGACTTACTGGTCTCACTTATGTTGCGTGGATCACTCTTAATGCCCAGTCTAGTTATCTAATTGCTGGGTTTGATTTCTGTAGAAGAATCTTAATGCAGTCACTAAATCAGTAAAATCCCCAAACACACACAACAGTATTTTAAATGAACCTCTTAAAAAATTTGCATTTTGGAAATCATTCTCTCAGAAAACTTTTTCATTTTCTTTTTTGCATTCTTTAACACTTTTTTTTTCTTTACAAATAGTTTATTGTCAAATTAGTTTCTACATAACACCCAGTGCTCATCCCCACAAGTGCCCTCCTCCATGCCCATCCCCCCCTCCCCTCCACATCCATCAGTCCTCAGTTGTCAGCATCAGAAAACTTTTTCTAAGAGTCAGCTGTGTGGCAGGCATTCTGCTTGATGCTAGAGTACAAAGAGAACTAGAATTGCAGTGGTATTGCTTGTAAGTTCCTTGAAGGCAATGGCCATGTTTTACTCATCTTTGAATATAGCAAATATGAGCACTTGCAACATACCAATAATTGTGGGGAAAAAAATAGGTAATGTTATTATAGAATTATTGATAAAATGCTCTGGAATCAGATGGTTTTAGTGGTAAGTTATTTCAGAGTTTAAAGTGACAGATACATAAATTATTTTTCTATTCCATAGAAAATCAGGGAATTCTTTATAGAAGAAACAGTTTTTGTTGTAAGGGAGGTGACCTTTCTTCCAAACTCTCTCCATGTGTTTGTGCAAGTTCTCATAAGAGGCATGACCCATATTGTGTAATGTAAGCTGAATTGGCCATATAATTGCTTTCCTTGGACTCACAAACTGGGCCTTTGTGCAAGCAGTGAAAGTTGCCATCCCAGGATTTTGACTCTAAATGTATGGAGCAAAGAAGCAGGGGCAGTTTAGAATATTCTGGAATGGTGGGAGTGGCATCTGGGGTCCAGTGACAGCATTGTCAGTACTAATGACAAGATACGGGCTGTAGTCCAGTATGTGCGGTTTCCATTGGTCTTCTAGCCTTGTTATTAGTCCTATGAGCTATCCACTGTTACTCAAAGGGGCTTACAAATTCTCCCATTCTGTTAGTTAAATACATTTGAAGTAATATTCCATCTTTGGGGGAATTTATAGTGATTAGTTTCCCAATCAAAGAAGTGAAAATATGGAGATGGAGATTTCTAGATCACATTTAATTCTCCAAAATGGTCAATGCACAATATAAACAGATCTTGTGAAGTTGTTGGAACAGCACAATACTGATAATATACAAAAGAAAACTGTAGACCATTCTCCAATGAATTGATACTAAACCCCTAAATAAAATGGTAGCAAACTGAATAAAATAATACATCAAAAGAATTCTCCATCTAAACATGGTTTATTTTGGGAAAACGAAGGTAAGTTCTGTTATTAATTCCAAGATGGGAGGAAATTGATTAATATAATACATCATAACTCTAGGTAAAAGAACAAAGCTATATGATAATCTTAGTAGATTGTGAAAAGGCATTTTTTTATAACATGTTATTCCAGATTTAAAAATATAAATCTTAAGAAACTTAAATCTTAAGAGTAGTTTCTTTTTCACTGTGCCAAAAATGAATTATTTAAAAATAAACACTGATACTTAATAATGAAACATTAGGCTCATTGCCACCAAAGCCAGGAACAAGATATTTTTATAACTTTGTTCTAGAAGTTCTGAGCCACACAATAGGAAATCAAACAGAAATAAAGGACTATTGTAAAGGAAGACACAAAGATCTCACTATTTGCATCGTTTATGTTCTAGAAAAGCCTGAAAACATCAACTGTGAAACTCTTAGAAGTAATGAGCTCAGTAATATATATAACATATATATAAAAAGTATAGTTTATGTAACAAAACATTTGGCAATATGACCAAAAAATATCGAACTTCTACCTACAACAACTATAAAAGTAGTAAAACTGTATGGAACAATATAAAGAATATTTGGGGGATAAAGAGATATGGCATGTTCTATATACTTTTTTTTTTTTTTTTTTTTGATAGAGTGTGAGCAGTGGTGGGGCAGAAGGAGAGAGAATAGAATCTCCATGCCCAGTGTGGAGCCCAATGTGGGCTTGATCTCACCACCATGAGATCATGCATGACCTGAGCTGAAATCAAGAGTCTAATGTTTAACCCACTGAGCCATCCAGGTGCCCCTAGAATGTTCTGTATTCTTGAATGAGAAGACTGACTGGTATGAAAATGTCTTATCTTCTCATGGACACTGTGCTCATTTCTTCCTAAGTATTGTCAAACAGGAGATAGATAGTGGGGCCTGATCACAGACTGTGATCATCATTACTGTGTTGCAATACAAGTGCCACAATATAGCTTATGGACAGTGTAGCACTGTGGTTCTGCTGGCAGAATAAGAAACTACTCAAGACTTAGACATCAGATTCAGATATGTCTTGTTAAAGACATTTTTTAAGCCATATAGAGTCTCAGGTTGATAACATAGGGGAGATATAAAACTTAGCAACCTCCCAGTTAGGGGTTTTCATCCCTGTCTGTATATCACCATGGACAGTTAGAAAGCTACTGCTGATACTCAAGGAAACTGAGTCTCTGCAACCCAGGAAGCCCCAGTCAGCTTGATACCTGTGGGTAATGAGGGCCTGGGAGTAGTTTATGGGTATGCCAGTTGTATAATTGCACAGAGCCCCACACTTTATAGGGGTCTGCATTTGGTTTAATGCTCTGCTGTCATGATCTTGAAATTTTTGATGTGTGAACAAGAAAAGGTGCATTTTCATTTCGTACTGCATATCACTGTAAAACCTGACTTGTATGAGATCTCCGAGTATTCATCTTTATTTTCAAACCTAGCTGCTGCAGGATAAATTTACATTTAATGCAATCTCAATCAAAATTCATCTTTGGATCCTTGTCCTCCTCACATACCCTGGGGTCCTTTGTGGACACCTCTTCTAAGGTTCTAGCCTGTCTACAGTCAGAGATGAAAGGCACCACTCCTGTCTTCAGAATACCCACTCATGTTGGAGTGGAGTGATAGGAACACAAATATGGTACAAGGCGATGTGTGCCCTAAGAGAAGTATAAACCAAGAATCCTCGGAGGACTAGAGGAGCAGCTGACTGCTTTTCATGGAGACGTAATGTTTGCTTTGGTCTTTGAAGATGAATAGCAGTAAACAGGGAGAAAAGCTGGGGGAGGGCAATCCCAGCTGGGGAGGCAAGGGAAGAGTGTAGGTAAAAAGGTCTTGAAAGAATAGAATGCATTTCAGGGACAGCTGGGAGCTCATGGAATAAGAATGGAATAGGAAAATGGATGAGAATAATGGGTAGAGGATGCTACTGGAGAGGTAAGTTGGGGTTAGACTGAAGAGGTTTGTATGCCAGGCAATTCGGATTCTCTCCAGTAGACAATTAGAATGATTAGAAAGATTTCCTTTTCTTTTTTTAACTATACAAAAAAAATCATACAGTAAAGTTGAAAAAATTTAACAGCACCTCTATCCTCCCCACCTAGATTCCATTAACATTTTACGACACTTTTAAAAATCCCATAGCTCTGAAAGATTTTTAGCAAGGGAGCAGGATCAGTACAAAAATATGGAAGATAGGGGCACCTGGGTGGCTTACTCGGTTAAGCGTCCGACTTTGGCTTAGGTCATGATCTCGTGGTTCGTGGGTTCGAGCCCCGCTTCAGGCTCTGTGCTGACAGCTCAGAGCCTGGAGCCTGTTTCAGAGTCTCCCTGTTTCAGTGTCTCCCTCTCTCTCTGACCCTCCCCTGCTCACGCTGTCTCTCTCTCTCTCTCTCTCCTAGAAATAAATAAAACATTTTAAAAAATATGGAAGATAGACTAGAAATAGATGTGTGGGAAGGTGATCAATTAGGAGGCTCTTTCCATATTACATACAACATAGGATAAGAATCTCAAATGAAGAATTATTTCTTTGGGTTTGTAATACTCCTATTACAGTATTTTTCCCTTCAAATCTTTGTAAATGTTGCTTTAATGTCTTTTGGTATTTTGTTCCAGAGTAAGAATCTGAGGCCAGCTTGAAATTTGTTCCTTGAAAGATAACTCTTTTTTTTTTTTCCCCCTCTTGGATGTTTTTAGGATTTTCTCCTTTAATTATTCACAAAAACTCCGTACATCTGGATTTAGGCTTGTGTTAATTAATTTTAGTGGATCAATTGTTCAAACAATAGTCTATTTTTTTAAACTCTGAAAAGTTTTCTTCAGTTATATCTTTGATTATTTTTTCTCAAGATTCTTGGAATAATCTATTATTAGATTGCTTTTTTGTTATGTACCAAATAACTCTTTATTAGGGACCTCAGTTTTCCCTCTATATATGGGTCTTGAATTTTTACAATGCCAATTCTATTTCTAATGGCGATATCATTTCTGTTACTATTTTTCTAATTTTGCCTGGCTTCTGCTTTAACATTTTTTAAAAATTTTAAATTACTTTTTTAAATTTAAATTTTAGTTAGCATACAGTGAAATGTTGGTTTCAGGAGTAGAATTGAGTGATTCATCACTTACATCTAACACCCAGGGCTCATTACAACAAGTGTACTCCTTAGTATCCATTACCCATCTAGCTCATCTCTCACTCACCTCCCTCCATTAACCCACAATTTGTTGTGTAGCATTAAGAGTCTCTTGAAGTTTTTTCCCCCACCTTTTCTCATTGCCCCTCTTCCCATATGTTCATCTGTTTTTTTCTTAAATTCCACATGAGTGAAATTTTATGGTATTTGTCTTTCTCTAATTGACTTATTTTGCTTAGCAAAATATATCCTAGCTCCATTCACATTGTTGCAAATGGCAAGATTTCTTTATTTTTGATGGTCGAGTAATATTCCATTTTCTTATATACAGTACACCTTCTTTATGGACATTCATCAGTTGATGGACATTTGGGCTGTATCCATAGTTTGGCTATCATTGATAATGCTACTATAAACATTGGTGTGCATGTACTGCTTTGAATCTGTATTTTTTTTTAAAGGGTTAATTATTTTTGAAAGAGAGCAAACAGGAGCCAAGGAGTGGTAGAGAGAGAGGGAAGACAGAGAATCCCAAGCAGGCTTCACACTGTCAGCACAGAGCCCCAGTGTGGGGCTTGAACCCATGAATCAAGAGATCATGACCTGAGCCAAAATCAAGAGTCAGATGCTCAACCGATTGAGCCACCCAGGTGCCTTTGGCAAATACTTAATAGTGCAATTGCTGGATTGTAGGATATTTCAATTTTTAGTTTATTGAGGCACCTCCATCCTGTTCTCCAGAGTAGCTGCACCACTTTGCATTCCCACCAACAGTGCAAGAGAGTTCTCCTTTCTCTGAATCTTTGCCATTACCTGTTATTTTTTTGTGTTGTTAATTGTATCCTGGCTCCTGTTTATTCTCAGGTAATTGTCTTGTGTCTCATACTATTATCCTTTTACTTCTCCTTTCTTTCCTTTTAGCCTTTCATTTCTCTATTATTATAATTATTTTTTATAGGAGTCATACGGTCTTGAATCCCATTGGAGATTCATTACAATGTAAAATTCCCTTTTAATTCACATAATGCTTTTTAAGGATATGCATCTCCTTCCTTTGAGTATTAGGATGACTCTATCCTTCCCTCTGGTTGCACTTTTATTTCACATGCTCTATATTAGACTTATCTTTTGTTCATCTGCAAATAAGGGAATGCTTATGTATTTGTGTGTACACAGTACATGGGTTGGCTTTGGCCTAATTGTATTCTTGGGTATAGGTAAACCCTTTCTCACTTCTAGAACTGGGGGGCACGTTGTTAAGATATCCAGATATCATTGGTCCAGATATCATTGGGTAGTGGTCGTTTATCAACTGCCAGTGATATAGGCTGAAGTGAGATCATTTTCTATACAACTGCCTGATTTTTGATCTTTTGAATGGTATATATTAAAAATGATTATTCCCAGCATGTGCTGTCTGTGTCATTGCAAAGTACTTTACCTCCCAAGATGTAATGGGTCACAGATATGCTCCATAAGTAAGTGGGAGTTTGTTTATTAAGTTGAAAGTCAGTGGCCACATGTAGCACTGTGTTGCCCAGCTTATTATCATGATGAAAGAAGGCTTAGTACATACTGATGATGTTAATGTTGACTGTACAACAGATCTCTTCCACTACATATGATTTTAACAAGGCCCTTGCACTTATGATTTATGGATTTCACATTCTTTAGGGTGTGCTAGTCTCCTTAGTTTAACGTCATAGGAGATTCCAAGGTTAGGAAATAGATGCCCAATGGTAGAGATTCCTACTCCTGTGCCTTTTACATATGGTTATTTCCCCCCAGTGTCTTGCAGGTGGAGGTTGCCTCGTCCACCTTTATTTTTTTTTTTAATGTTTTTATTTCTGAGAAAGAAGAGAGAGAGAGTGTGAGCAGGGGAGGGTCAGAGAGAAAGGGAGACACAGAGTCCAAAACAGGCTCCAGGCTCTGAGCTCGCTGTCAGCACAGAGCCTGATACAGGGCTTGAACCCACAAACTGTGAGACCATGACCTGAGCTGAAGCCAGATGCCCAACCAACTGAGCCACCCAGGCGCCCCCTCCTCTTCCACCTTTAAAGCTTCTCAGTCTTAGCTGTTATGGAAGATCCCCAAGTGTGTGCAGTACTGTTGATGGCTAAAGTCATGTTCTGGATCTATTTAAACAGGGCTGCTTTTTGTATAGGCATGAGATATGCCTTGGGGTTGGGGCCCATATCGTAGGTATCAGTGTGGGGGTATAGAAAACTCAGGGTGCAGGGGTCAAGGGACAGAAAGGAAGGAGACTTAAAGGAAATGTACAACTTGGATCTCCGAGCTCCTAGTGTACGTTTATGTACTGGCGCAAGGATGACAAAGAAAGATGGTAATAGGAGGCAGGTTTCTTTATAAGATATAGTAAATCTAATTTGTTCTTCCACATGACTATCTAAAGAGCTTTGTGAAACAAAGGATTCTGCTAATGTTATGATTAAAAATCTTCCACCGTTCCCTGTTCCCTAGAGGACAAAGTGCATGTCATTTATGGTTCTTCACAGTTGAGCCCCACTCATTGTTCCCCTATACACACGTCCTATACTTCAGCCACTGAGTATTCTTTTACATCTCTACTTTTGTTCATGCTGCCCCTTTTGATTGGAAAGCCTCTCTTCTCACTTCTATCAGGAAAATCTCTATTCATCTTGAGTCAACAAACAGTAACTCCAACGTCATTATTTCAGTGAAGTTTTCTATCATTTCTCCACTTAGAATTGTTTATTCTTCTCTGCTTTCCTAATATAATGAGGACTCAATTACAGTTGTGTGCATGCATTTGTCTACTCCAATAAATTGAATATAGCTAGAATGCCATTGGAATGTATTTGATATATAGCACAAAGCTGATATTCATTCAGTTAACAAAATACTTACTGAACACCATTTTATGACAAACACTGTGCTGGGCACTTAGGATATAGGGATGAACAAGATAAGGTTCTGACATCATGAAGTTCACAGTTCACTGAAGGATAATAAGTGACTACTAAATAAATTCAGATGGTGACCCAAAGCACCCACTTATGAAATGTCTGAACTCATTTGTTTTGAATGAATGTTTGCTGCTAGCAGAGAAGAATGAAGTACAAATCTTGTGGCAGTTATCTTTTGCTTCAGAACATTTAATAACCACAAAAATCTAAGCATTATACAGTACATGTGTTTTTAGCTCCTGTGTCTCTGGGTCAACTCAGCTAAATTAGGCTGGGCTCAGCTGGGTAGTTGAGCTGGGTTTACTTAGCTGTCTGTGACTGGTTAGGGTTGGCTGATTTAGGTTGGGTATAACATCCTTTTTGGGTGGGTCAACCCACAGGATAACTTTGGCATAAAGTTTAAGAGTGCAAACCCCAATAAGCAACCATATTCCAAATCATTGCTTGTGTCCTGTCTGGTACCACTCCATTGACCAAGTCACATGGTCCAGTCAAGGCAAAGTGAGGAGGTACACCTGACCCAAAGTGAGAGGCACTGCAAAGTTACATGGCAGAGGGTATAGTTTTAAAATCCCGTTACTGGGTAAGGAATGGAAAGTTGGTCACTATTGCTCGCCATCAGCACATGCTTGCTCATTCACTCAGTTAATATATCGACTCAGTGCCTTCATGGCATCTTTTGCTTGGGAGTGTTTTCCCCCCCCTTTGGGGTGTGTATGTGTGTGTATGTGTGTGTCTTGGACTGTTCTGCACAGCAGAGTAGGAGTACCAAAACATTAATGTCAGACAGAAGTTTGTGTAAATATTTGAGTTCCCTTACTCAAAAGAGGTGGATATCTGAAGTGTATATTTTATACCATCCCCAGAGTTCACCATTGGAATCAAACTCCTTGTTTGGCAATAAACCCTTTAGTGACTATCTCATGTCTCCACTACCCTCCTGGTGTTTCCTGGGATTACCCTCAAACTACTTGTACTCACATCCTTGCCTGGAAGTCTGGTTCCATGGGAAGCTAAGTAAGAAAACATGTAATGAAAGTCTACTGTGTGTGAGCACAAAACATCCTAGAAGCTCACTCTTACGCTAGTAAGTGAATACTGGGAAGTTGTGTTATTGCTGATACTAGTTGATAGAAAGAAATCCAATAGGTTGTGGAAAGAACATGAGCTTTGGAATCAATCCTGGGATCTAGCCCTTTCTCCACCACTTATTTTCCTAAACTTCCTGAGTCTTTTCATCTGTAAAATGGGGGTAATGCCCATCTCATAGTGTGAGGACTAGATGCAATAACACAAAAGGGTGCCTGGCACATAGCAGATATTCACTAAGTAGCTATCTTTATTGTCAAAATATCATTTCCTTTTAGATAATGACTGCATTTATACAACATGGCGAGTAGACATTATCTCCTTTAATCTTCACTAGAAGTGCATGGGGGCAGGTGTCCTTATTATCAGACCTATTCTTAGGAAAAGAAACTAAAGCTCAGGGAAGCCAAGAGACTCACCCAGGATCACTCAGCCAGCACTGGGCATTAGAAACAAATCTTGTGACCTCAAAATCCATATTCTTTCATTTTGTTTTCTCTTCCTTCAGCCATCTTGGTTATTTATTCTCTGCTTTGCCTAGTATAAGTTTTCCATGGGTAGGAATATATATATTTTCCCCATGGATTCTAGGGCTCCACTCAGGGAACTTGGTTGTTGAGAAAGGAATTAAATAATTGTCAGGGGAAAAGACCGCTTGTAGGAGAGTGTGATAAATTCACCTGAGAAGGTGCAAAGGGCAAAGACACATGCAAAGCTGGCACCAGAGCTCAGGCCTTTAGGCTGTTCCTTAATGATATTAACAACTAATAATTGTCTAGCATTTTACAGTTGTCAAAGTGCTTTCTTTTTTTTTTTTTTTTTAATAGTTTATTGTCAAATTAGTTTCCACATAACACTCAGTGCTCATCCCCACAAGTGTCCTCCTCCATGCCCATCCCCCCCCCCCACATCCATCAGTCCTCAGTTTTTGTCAGCATTCAAGAGTCTCTCATGGTTTGCTTCTCTCCCTTTCCCCCACCATTTCCGCCCTTCTTCTCCCCCTTGTTCCTCCATCAAGTTCCTCCTAATCCTCCTATACGTGCAAACATATGATATTTGTCCTTCTCTGCCTGACTTATTTCGCTCAGCATAACACCCNACGTGCAAACATATGATATTTGTCCTTCGGTGTTATGCTGAGCGAAATAAGTCAGGCAGAGAAGGACAAATGTCAAAGTGCTTTCTGATGTTTAGTGTCGCTTGATTCTCATGACAGCCTTGTGCTCTGAGATGACTTCCTCTATCAATATTTTCACTGCAGGAAACTGAGGCGCAGATAGCAAACATTACTGAGGCCCAGCCGGTAAACATTAGCACTAAAGGATCTGGGATTGGGGTGTCTTGAAACCAGATCTTCTGTTGTCAACTACTGGGGGTCATGAGATAGAATATTTTCCTACACTAGTAACAGCTAGAATTTGCACAGTGCTGAGCAGTTAAACCACGTTCACAAATATCCTCTCAATTTCTACGGCTATCAAGGCATTATCCCCATTTTATGGAGGAGAGAGATAGGATTCAAGAGGCAAAAGTACTTGCCCAAAACATTACAGGAGATTGTCTGAGGCAGGATTCAAACATGGGTCATTTAACTACAGAATCTCTCCACCACTCTACTCTGCTGGACCCTAAGTGCAACCTCCCTAATCAAGATGAAGAAATCACTGCTCTTAATCTACTTACAGCTTCTTGTCAGAGAAAACCTTTCTTTTTGCCCTTTTCCCCTTTTTAGTCCTTAGTCAAGATGGGAACAGTCCTCATAAGGGGCAGGAACTAGGCCAGGCGGAAGGTCTTGGCAGGAGCGCAGCTTGGCCTGTTTGCTAATGAAGATCAGCTGGGTCTCTTGAGCTCCCCTCCCTCTGACAGGAGACAGGAGGCTTCTCACTGAGTTAAAAGTGCGGCTTCAGAACCAAACATTTCTCACAAACCAGGAACTCATGTGGCTTCCTGAACAGGGTATTCTATTCATGTATTGTCCCTTCGCTTCTTCTCCATCCACAAGGAAACATGATAATGAAGACGAGGGGGAGGGTGGGAAAGGAGGCTGGGCCATACCCCCTCAGAATGAGCAATAGCTTCCTGCTTGTATAGAGCAGAGGGTCTGGGTCTGAAAGACCAAGCTTTGGTACCATGTCAAGCTAGGGAACTTCTGTATCAGTTGTAGAATCTGGGTGTTTATTTTTCTTTGCTTATATTGCAAGTTTATAACAAGCTGAGAAAGCAGTCCTCTCTCTCTCTCTCTCTCTCTTTCTCTCGGCCTCTCACTCTCTTCTCAACAATGTCAGGGTTTCCCTCAAAGCTCTAAGTGCTAATTTGAAAAATATGTTGACGACAAGAGGGAGAAAAACAGGTGTCCAATGTGAAATGCCCTGTGAGGCAAGTTGGAGCTCCCAGAGAGAGAGAGAGAGAGAGAGAGAGAGAGAGAGTGTGTGTGTGTGTGTGTGTGTGTGTGTGTGTGTGGGCAAGAGAGCATGCCAGGGGGCACATTCTGAGAAACAGGAAGAAATGTGTACTGATGGAGGCTAAGACATTGTGACCTGCCTGGTGAAACCCTCTGTTGTGTTTATGGTACTAAGGAAATCTCATTGTGGTTACTATTCAGCACATTTCTCAGAGATACCTGTAGACACTCCATAAGAAAAAAATATTTGAGTTAATTAAGAAATACTAGCTTCTACTGGGGAGCTTATATGTTTTCTTTTAGTGAGCAAAAGGATATAGCACACCTTAGGTTTCTGATTTTGCTTCGTCTACCAGGAAGCTTGGAGCAAAATTTACAGTTTAAATAGAGCTATGGTAGAGATTCCATTGCCCACTTAACCATACCCTATTCTTCCTTTGGCTTGTCTCTCAAATTCTTTTTGTTTTAATGTTTAGTTATTTTAAGAGAGCAAGTGTGAGTGGGGGAGGGGCAGAGAGAGGGAGAGACCATCCTAAGCAGGCTCCATGCTCAGCGTGCCTGATGCTGAGCTTGGACCCACAACAATGAGATTGTGACCTGAGCTGAAATCAAGAGTGTGACATTCAACCAACTGAGCCACCTGGGTACCCTTCTCATATTCTAATGCAGCCTCTTTTTCTCTTTTTCTGCCTGCTTGCCTTCCTTCTTTCCTTCCTTCCCTCCACTCCCTGCTACCCTCGTTTCAATTTTAAATGAACATTTTACCACACATAGAATGATTTCAAATTCCTTTGGATGAGGCAATATATAAGTAAATAAAAAGGCACATAAATAAACCTTGCTGGAACAAACTTCGGATGAGCAAGTCAAAAGGATGAAGGAACTAAAGAAGGAAATACTGAAATTGAATTCAGCCTCCCCCCCTCCCCCCATCTACATCAATTCCATCATTTCATTCCCAGCTACTACCACTCTTGAAAGAGGCACCATGGATTTGGAGAGAATTTTCAAGGAAAGGTTAGGAAGAGTGGCTTATGGTGGGTGGGCACTGACCCTTTGCTCATGTCTCCAGAGCACCAACAACTAAGGGCATAGAATTCAATTCAGTTTGAACATGACAGAGAGATCTTCCCTGTGTTCTTCCCTATGTTTTTGAACCTCCCCATGGCTCCCCATGGTGGTCTGATTTTTTTTTAAGTATTAGAGTGTGGAATTTAGAGGCCTGAGAGCATAGACTTGTAGCTCTGCCTGTGAGGACTTGGGCCTAACCTAAACAAGAGTAGAATGTCGTAACAACTCTACATGATTAATTTAAATGTTGAGTGAAAAATGCAGGTAAAAATTCCAGATAGATTGTGAGACACTATACAGATCTCATTATCATCATGAATTTATGCTCTCCACAATGTCCAGCATCCCTTATGATATAGTCATTCCTTGACTGTGCCTCTGCCTGGAATGCCCTTCTCTTCCCCTCAAGTCAGTAGTAGACTCCTATTCAACCTTTAAAGCCCAGCTCAAATATAGGCACCTTGAAGTCATAGCCCTGATATTTGCAATGACTTCTTTGCTTTTTCCTTATTCTTTGTCACTGGAGCACTTGGTTTATACTATTAATGTTGCATGTATGGTATTGTCACCTCTCAGTGCAGTTCCCTAATGACAGGAGCTGTTGTGTTCAGTATTAAATCTTTAGCACGTTTGCAAGCACATCTAACTTCAAGATGTTAAATCACAAACTAAACATAAGGTGGATTTTGAGACCTGTGAGTAGAAAATAAAATATTCTCAAGATCCATCTATCCTTAGAAATAGTCCATGCTACAAAAAGCCAGGTTGATTAAAATGAAATACCAGACAATAGCATTGCAATGGACTGTTGATTTTGTGATTATTAAATGGTAATGTACAGATGCTCCCAATTTCCTCTGAAAACTCATGATTTCCAGGTGTAAGGACACATCAGCTTTGGCCTGAGGTATCAGAGGACTGTTAAGAGCGATTTGGACATTGTGTTTTTAGAAAGGAAATGAGGCAGGTTGGGTAGTTGTGGGAACAGTAAAGCAGAGAGATTTGGAGCCCTGGTATGGCATCAGCTACCTGAGTAAGCATTTTAATCTATATTTCGATGTGATGGTTAGTTATCGATATCAATTACAGATGCCTAGACAACCCTAATGGTAAGCCATTATTTTTGGGTGTGCCTGTGATGGTGTCTCTGGAAGAGATGAGCATTTGAATCTATAGACTGAATGAAGATTGCCCTCCCAATGCAGGTGTCCATCATCCAATCCGTTGAGGGCCTGAATAAAACAGAAATGCAGAGGAAAGGCAAATTTCCTATTTTGCTTGAGCTAGGACATCCATCTTTTGCACTCACACATCAGTGCTCCTGGTTCTTGGGCCTTCAGATATGGCTCAGGACTTACACCCTTTGCTCCCTGGTTCTCAGGCCTTCTGGTTTGGACTGGAGCTACACCACTGGCTTTCCTGGGGATCCAACTTACAGATGGTAGATCATGAACTTCCCTCAGTCTCCACAATACTATAAGCCAATCCTTTGTGATAAGTATGTTTTTGTATATATCACATTGGTTCTGTTTCTCTGGAGAACCTTGACTAATAACACTCCTCATTTGAAAATGGGGATAATAGCTACCACCACATTAGTTTGCTTTGAGAATTAAATGAGATAATGCATGGACAGTAATAAATATAGTGCCTGCCACGTGGTAAGTGCTCCTTTCTTCTTATAATTAAAATGCAACCCATTTCACACAGAAGGCCTATGTATCTCCTGAGAATTCAAAGTTTTGACAGCCCTCTGCTTATGGTTGTTGCCTGCCTCCTTCTTAAGTAGAAGTGTATGCTTGTATTATGTGGGCAATATCAGAGCTTTCATTGAGCTTCAGTGGATGATATAGGGGTGACTGGAACCTTGATTTACCTTGACAGAAGACAAATGGCCTTGCTCTGCTCTGCTCCTATCTCCTCAAACATTTTCGTCTGGATGTAGCTTTTGGGGAGGATCATAGACAAAAAGGGGCCATGTTCAAAATCTCATTTCTCTATCTGTACTATGAAGATGACCATATTATTTCTGAAAAGAACCAATGACCTAAAGTATGTTAAGGTGCCTTATAAACCAAAAAGGACTGTCTATATCTTTGTTATTTTTTTGATGGGCCAATGTAAGTTCAATCAATCTGATGGACGTGAACATCAGAACAAATTTAAATGTGCTCAGAGGCTTCCCGTATTATATTATGAGCCATCAAGCCCATGTGTGGAGATACATTCACAGGCATGGATGAGACATAAGGGAAAATAGATTGCAGTGATGCCTTTCAGTGCTTTGTGCCAGGTGTGGATTTTCTCCAAACAAAAAAGGGAATAATTCTTCTCAGTTATGAATGAAAACTTGGAGTGATCTCTCCTGGTTGACAGCGAGCCACTATCACCTCTGCTGACCTAAGAGAGCTGCTCCTTGGATTATGGAAGGTTGTCACAGAAATATTGTGTTCACTTAGCCAAGGGAGCTGCATCAGCATTTTAGAAGATTGCTGAACTCCACTATTCAGAGAGCCCTACATCTTCTCCCTGACAGGACACCACAGCAGTGATGAGGGTAAGAGGGAATGAGACTGTTCTGGCAGGGACATGGTGATTTAAACTCGGGCCCTACTCACTTTGATAATGGGCATCAAAGCAGGAGAAATCTTGTTCTAACTGTGAACAATAGTTTGGGCAATGGTTGTGTTCTGGAGATTTATGTGCAAGGTAGATTTTTGTAAATCAGATCACTGACAGAATTCATTGAGAAGGCTGAGAATCCTTTTGTGGAGGGAGGTTTAGATGTTTTGTAAATTTCAAGTTTTATAAGTTGAATTATTTTTGAAACATGGGCAATACTTTAACAAAAATGTGTTTAAAGTTTACCACAGATTTCTTAAACATTACAGCTTGTTCATATTACCTTGCATTTGGATGAGACTGTCATGTATTGGCAAAGTTTTAGATTTCATTGGAAATTAATTCAATTAAAACAACCTGCTTAGAGCACTGTGTAAATCAAATTCTCTGCCATTTTATGAAGCAGATATTGGATATTCATGGATATCTCTATAACTTCTATTTCTCAAGTATCCTCTTGAAGAGTGGATCTGGCTCTTAAATATCCACAAAATGTTTTTGTGGAATAGCTGAAGAATATGAGGTGTTGGGTTTATATAATATTACTTAATTTTGTGTGTTGGGAAATGGACATGCCTATCAGCTTGCCCTGTGCTATCACAAACTGAGCACCTGTGTTCTCCCAGCTCTTGCGTGAGGCACTTCCATATTCAATATTTCACCCAATCATGACAATAGATATTATTTAACCCACTTTACAGATGAAGAGTTTGAGAAAATTTAAGTGACTTAACAGAGGTCAAGTAAGTTGCAGATGTAGGACTTAAAACACCAGATTTTGTTCTGCATTATCATGTAACCAGAGAACAAAATTAATGTTTAAATCAAGATTGAAGTATAGGGGAGTAGAAGGGACTAGTGACTGAAGAGAATAGTTGGAAAGAATGGAAAGCCTTCTTTTTTTAAAAAAATTGTTTTTTAAATTTATTTCTGAGAGAGAGACAGACAGACAGACAGACAGACACAGCGTGAGCAGGGGAGGGTCAGAGAGAGGGAGAAAATAGAATCTGAAACAGGCTCCAGACTCTGAGCTGGCTGTCAGCACAAAGCCCGACATGGGGCTTGAACTCACAAACTGAGAGATCATGACCTGAGCCGAAGTCAGACGCTTAACCAACTGGGGCACCCAGGCGACCCTGGAAAGCCTTCTTAATATGGGTATCATAACCATATTGTTACCATTTATCAAGTGCTTCTGAGGAGCATGGCGTTGTGCTAAGTGTTTCTACTTAAAATTCTCATGAAGTACTGTCTTATTATCCAATTGTACAGATGAAGAAATTGAGGTACTGAGGTTTAAACTGACTTGCCTTAGGCCATGTAACTTAATAAGCAGGGGCATTTGGACTTAGACCCCTTCGGTCTCTCTCTGAAGTTTGTATTTCCATAATGCTCTGCTGCTTACCATCCAAACTCTTGAAATGTAAATGATTTTGCAAACTAATAATAGCTGGGATTTAAGCCCCAATCCAAAACTAGTTCAATATTATGCAAGACCATGAAGCCTTAAGACAATGCACTTTGAAACTTAAAGACCACCATTTTCTTGGTAGAGCAAGTCTTCTTTGATGCTGTGAAAGTAGTAAATATATAGAAACTTATCTTCCTTAAAACATGGCAAGATGGCATTTTAAAGCTATATTTTATAAAAGTTATAATTACACATAGTTAAGTAGTTTTACATGACTTAAAATGGAAAATAGCATGGGGCGCCTGGCTGGCTTAGTCGGTTAAGCGTCCGACTTTCGCTTAGGTCATGATCTCGCGGTTCGTGGGTTTGAGCCCCGCGTCGGGCTCTGTGCTGACTGTCAGCTCAGAGCCTGGAGCCTGTTTCGGATTCTGTGACTCCCTCTCTCTGTGACCCTCCCCTGCTCACGCTGTCTCTCTCTCTCCTAGAAATAAATAAAACATTAAATAAATAAATAAATAAAATGGAAAACAGCAATCTCCTGCTTCCTCCCACCCCCATCCCCGTTCCCATCCCCACATCCCAGAGGCAATGAGTTACGTTTATGGCTACCTCCATGTTTACAACTTTGTGTATACATTGCCATTTCTTTAGCTAGCTAGCTAGCTATTTGCATTAATTTCCTAGGGCTGCTGTAACAAAGTGCCACAATTTGATGACTTAAACATCAGAAATTTATTGTTCTATAGTCTGGAGGCTGGAGGTCTGAGATCATGGTGTCAGCAAGGTTGGTTTCTACTGAGGGCTTTGAGGGAGAATCTGTTCCATATGTCTTAGTTGATAGTGGTTTGCTGACCATCTTTGGAGTTCCTTGGCTTGTAGTTGCATCACCTGGATCTCTACCTTCATCTTCACATGACATTCTCTCTGTATCTTCACACAATCTCTCTGTCCATGTTTATTTCTGTGTCCAAATTTCTCCTGTTTTATAAGAATACTAGTCCTACTGGATTAAAGCCCAACTTAATGACCTTACTTTTACTTGATTATCTCTATAAAGAGTATATTTTCAAATACAGTCATATTCTGAAGTACTAGGGGTTAGAACTTCAACATAGGTTTTTGGCCTGTGGTGGGTGTTTTGGGGCTGTGATTCAATCCATAAGAATTATCTTCTGTCTTCCTAACATAAAAGATGATATTTAGCTTTTATCCTTGTATCTCCCCTTCCACTCACTCTTCCTCTTTCCATCTTTCTGGTAATAATTATTGTCAGATTAAAATGCAGTGTTTATATCATTATGATTATGCAAACAATATTTACATCTGAGTCGTGTAGTAAGTTTGATTTACACTTCTATCCTCTACTCTGGACTGAACTGCACTGCCCCCCCCCCCCCCCCCCCC
>NW_027530971.1:1233583-1367520 GCF_008692635.1 Crocuta crocuta
TTGTGTAAGTCTTCCAGTCTGTGGTATTTTGTTATGGCAGCCTGAGATGAATGAGATGGATATTGGAAACAAGAAGGGAGGTGCCACTGTAACAAATACCTAAAAATATGGAAGCAGCTTTGGAACTGGGTGATGGGTAGAAGCTGCAAGAGGTTTGAGATACAGCTAGAAAAAGTCTAGATTGCCATGAACGGGCGGTTGGTAGACATATGGATATTAAAGGTGATTCTGGTGAGGACTCAGAAAGAAAAGAGAATAGCTGGAGAGAAAGCCTTCATTTTCTTAGAGAATGTGTAATGAATAATTATGATCAGAACATTGGTAGAAATATGGATGTTAAAGGTCATTTTGGTGAGATATCAGGTGGAAATGAACAGGTTATTGGAAACTGGAGAAAATGTGATCCTTGTCATAAAGTGGTAAAAATTTATGTTCCATTGTTTTCTGGATAGTAGAACTTGGTGAGTGATGAAATAAGATACTTAACTGAGAAGATTTCTAATGTTGAAGATGCATCTTGGATCCTCCTGTTATAATAAAATGTGAGAGGAGAAAGATTTATTAAAGAAGAAATTGTTAAGTGAAAGGAATCAGAACTTGAAGATTAGAAAAATTCTCAGCCTATTCATATTGCAAACACACACACACAAACCAAAAAAAAAAAAGAGAAAACTTCTTCTGAAGGGTGTGGTTGAACACTTGATAAGGGAATTAGTGTGCTTGTGAACCATGGATTTTATAGGCCACTTTAGCAGAAGGCACACCTCAAGATGGGATTTTACCAGCCGAAACACTGCCAGTTTTGCCTAAAGGGGATGGAGATGGAACAGAGAGGAAGGCTGCAGGACAGGACCGTGGAGCCATTTGGCTGTAATTTTGTGCTATTTTTTGAGAAAAGGGGAAAATGACCCCAAATTTTCTCTTCTCTGGTTCCTCTATTCTCTTTCCTAGAACTTCCAATCTGTGGCTCTAATTTGCTTCTCTTTTCCTCCTAGTTTCCATCTCTTTTTATTTATACTTTCTGAGAGAGATTTTCAATGTTCCCTTCCAACCCTTCTATTGATTTTATTCCTAGTCACTTATTTTTAATTTCAAAAGCTTTCATTTTATGCATATTGAATCTTTTAAAAATAGATACATACTCTTTATCCTTATCCTCATTTCTGTGTAGAGGTCAGTGTTTTGGAGATGTTTTCTTCTGTCTCCTGCATTATTTTTCTTGCCTCTGAGATCATTTTACTTTTGTTGTTTTGGTTTCTTTCACACCAAAAGCTTTCTCTTAAGTATCGGGTGATGTGGGGCTGTTTTCTCAAAGAGCAAGACACTAGAACTCCTGTCCTTCTGCTCTGCTTAATGACCCCAAGACTAGAGTCTCTGGTCCAGTTTCATTATAGGGTATACATCTAATTGTTTGCTGGGATGGGAAGAGAGATCACCACCCAAGTGCAGATTCTAATCCAGACTTCCAGCTAAATCTCTTATTTCAGTCTCATCTGCACTCCAACTTTCAAAAGTGCATTGATCCACAAATTCCTGAGTTTCCTCAAGTTCTTCCACCTGCACAGGCTTATTTCTGGGCCACCCTCATAATCACTTTATGATTCAGCCTTCGTGAGTCTAATAAGTCAGCTACTACTTTAGCATCTGCTTTCTACTTTACAAAATTTTGTTACTGTCACCTTCTTAGCCATTCTCCTGTCATTCAATGTTGTCTTTTTGTACTTTTATATCATTGTGATATTTGAAAGGGAGAAATGATAAAACACTTCTGTCAAAACTTCAGTTTGGTTGTAAGTCCTATGGTTGGCTTTTGAGAGAAATAGTTAGGGATATTTCGGAGACATTTATTTTTTGTTGAAACTAAGGATTTCAGAGAGCCACAAAATTGAATTTTTAAGTCCTGGTTCATATTTTGCATAGCCATATGACTTTGGACATCTTGCTTAACCTTTTTTCACCGCCTAAGGAAAAAGAGGATAATAACATCTACCTTACAGAGTTGTTGTTAGAATAAGAAGCATGTGTAAAGCATGTAATATGTGAAACTGATATGTAATAAGTACTCAACAAATGGAAACTTTTATTATTGTCAAAGGACAGAGTTGCCATTTACTTAATTATTTCTCTCCTTTGGGGGAAAAAAAATAAAAAGCAATCCAAGTGTCAGTTTTTTGAGTGGTGTCAGGGAAATGTCAAGTAAACCTCCTTCCCCACTTCTCAAATGCTGGATTCTCTAACAACAACTAGATTGGAGAATGGAGTAGGGTCTCCTCTTTTCCAGCTAGAATGGAGAGTGGTAGAGGCAACTTAATTTACCTTAATTAATGTATTACAAGTAGATGGAGAAGTTGGGAAGTGATTAGCTTCTTCCATGCTACAGAGTTGTTGCCCATGAGCTTTTACCCTCTCTGGAGTTTGAAAATACATATAGAGCAGTCCATCTAAACACAGGTAAGTCCCAGAAAAGCAAAAGAAAAGAGACATCCTAGACAATAGTAGCCTTTTTAATGCATCAACCCTGTGTTCTGATAAAAGTATAGGCATAGGGGGATAGACTTTCACCAACCAACTTAGTTTCACAAATGATCAAAAATTAGTCAAATGGTTCTCAGAGAAACTAGAAGAGTTTACTCCAGATCCACCTCCCAGGTTTGTCTCATAAGGAGAGGAGAGAAAATCCCCCACAATGATAAGGACAGAGGCATTGAATTCAGTTCAGTTCTTTCTTTTGAAAGAATTATTGACATTACAAAGTCCAAATCCCATGCTCTGTCATATTTCACTCCATGTTCCTGTCACCTTTAGAACACTGTTCACTATTTCTTCATATACATTGTTTGATTCTCATTTTTCTGTAATTAATTTATATTGCTTATAGCCTAAAATATATTATTTGTCTTAAGTTCTTGAGGTAGATAATACAGGAATGATTTCTCCCCAAAGTAATCTTTTGTATCAATTTGCCAGACACAGTAATTCAGATTGATCAAGAACTAGTCTTTAAATTACTGCCTCCTTGATGGGAACGTGGTCCACACATGTCCAGTTTGGTATTAGGAGCCTCACATCCAGTCCTCTCCCTGTACCCCATTAATGTGAAGCTTCTTTCCTGGGGCTAGAGCTCACAGTTGGACTCTTCTACTCCGGATTCTTGTAACTTCTCTTTGAGTTGAGGGATACTTTCCCTGTGGGATAGTAATGCAAAATAATCTTTTCCAGTGGCTTCCCTCTTCTGATGGTGATTCTGAAGTCTCTGGATTTCTAGTCAAAATTAGCATTTGTAAAAGTGAAATTTCTATACAAAAGATCCCTGTCATAAAAATGATAAAACAAACAACAGCCCTGTTGTGGCATAGAGACGGTTCTACTTACCACCATGACAGAATTTCACTCTTCTGTGCCTTCATTTCTTCCTCTGTTCTCCCGCTGCTTATTTTTCTCTTCTTTTCCCCCTTTTTTCTTTAATTTCTCTAGCTCTTCTCATCCTTATCCCCTTCCCCTTTTAATTTATTTTCATTCTCCTGCTTTTGTCTTCCTCTTCCTTTTCTTCTCTTTGGCCTTCAGCTTCCTCAGATTGTCACCACCTCAGCTGCATTAATTCAGCAGGATATTGAGCAAAGACTTTCCAGAGTTACTTAAAAAAAAAGTGACTTTTATTTCTTATGGAGCTTACATTTGAGAACATACACTTGTGAACATAAGAGTGCATAGGACCAGCTTAGGAGTCTTAGGCCAAATCTATGGGTTTCAGTTGGAATTGTTATTCCCCAGTGAGCCGTGGGTATCAATCATGGGGCGGTGACTACAAAGCAGTGACCTCCTCTGGGACCTCCAACTCATTTCTCAGAGGGCACTGAGAGTCTACAACCACCACAACTTTGTGCAACTTTCAACCTTACACAAATCTGAACTGATGACCTGAGGGTGAGGGGCTCTGTATAACTTGATTACATTTTTAAAAAATTCCATTTTTCTCATGAAAAGACACCTTTGGAACACAATGTCAGTTTATCTCTGCAATTTTAGACATCAAATAGCTTATTTTTTAGTTCTCTCTGGGTCAAAGAATGTTATTAAGAAGAAAAATGTAAAAAATATTGGTTTTGTGACAATTCAGTATCCAAACTGAAGGCTCTAATAAACTCACAGAAATATTCTTGCTTTGAAATTCTTTATAGTATAAAGGGAAGATTAAAAATATTATTCAGGGCAAGAGTGTCCTAAAATTTACATTAAAAAATAAAACCAAACAAATAAAATAGCCAACAGATCTTGAATGTTAATGTGCCAAAATACCTTTTTGATAGGAATTATCATGTAGGTTCTAGATGTTATGATTTTACTCCTTGACTTCTGAGGGAGATCACTATAGAATCCAGAGTGTAGATTTCATACAAATAGAAAGGGAGGAAATGAGAATTACTTAATTTCTCTCTTCATGGAAGAATATGTCATCTGAGATCTTTGCCCCATTTCTCAGGGCAGGCAAAAGCCATTGGATCTTATTTTAGCACCCCAGGATTAGAACTTCATCTCTAGGTATTGTGAGGTTCTTCATCAAAATAGACATCAAGAAATTAAAACAACTGGTACAATGTAATGAAAATGAACAAGCTGTTCTTTTTTTTTAAGTGCATGGAAAAAAAATCAATATTTTGTTTTCAAGTGCTTACACCTATGCAGGAAAGAGAGGTGGAAAAACGAATTGTTCAATCTATAATTTCAAGCAGGGAAAATGAGTTACAAGCATATCAGCAAAATACAGACAGAGGTAGACCCAGCGAAGCAGAAGGAAAATGACTAACCACCATTTCCCCTTATTCCCATAACTGATTGGACGTAAACAAAACATTCTTTCCCAAATGAGAGGCAGAAGTCTGATACTGAGCAGTGGCTACTTCTCAAGATATCTTTGTCAGCAAGATGGGCTCAAGTTATGATTTCACCATTTCTGTGATTGACATTGTTACGGTTCTTAGAGCAGTTACCATGGAAACAGAAGGGCCTTGCATGTATTTGAAGTAATTCACCTGACCTAGTGCTCAAAATGAGGGAGAGCTGAGCATGAGTATTTCTCCCAAGTATTCCCCATGATCTGGCCAATGCAGGCTGCAGTCTTGGCTCTGATCTGAAGAGGATGTCAAAGAGTGCACGTGAGGAAGGATGAGAAAAATGGCAAATTTCTGCATCTGCTTAGACAAATTTTAGCCCGAGATTTCCTCTAGGGAGTTATGATGCTGTGTCAGTAGCCTCTGGTGCTTTCTCCTTCCTAAATATGGACTTGATTTCTGCCCTTTCACTTCTGATATCTGCTGGGGAGGCCTACAGGAAGGATGCTTCAATTAGTTTGTAGCAGGACATTTGTGTCACTTCTGGGCCAGAGGAAAATGGTGAGAGAGATTTGAGATTGAGAGAGGCATTGAGCAAGTTTAAGGTGGTTCTCTGCCTTGGGGCAGATGCATCACATGCTACCAGAAATGCTATCTGGCTTATTTTAAAAAATGAGCCTGTGGATCCCCATCCCTTTTACAGCAGAGGACAAAATTCAGAGAGTCTGAATATCATACCAGCTTAGAATCTCTTCAGCTCTGACATTGACCAATCTAAGACCCAAACACTCTCCACGTTGTGCCTTCCCTCTTCACTAATCTATCCCTCTGGACTGTCCCATGTGTCATTTCTACTTCAGGATGTTCCCATTTCTTTGAGCTCATGAGACTGAGAAGGAGTACTGTCAATTTTTACACTCTTCTTTGCAACTTTGGATGATTTTTCTACTCAATCTTTTTGAGAAAGTCAAGGTTTCTACTTTTGTGGAAACTCAAAGTTGCCACTTGGGCCATTTCTTTCCTACCCTCATTGCTGTCAGTGGTAACTGACCTGTCAACCACTTCTGTTCTCCTCAGTGACTTTAGCACCTTGCTTGGCATTTTACTTCCTGATTTCCTTCCACCTGATACACAAGAAATTTAACTTGTGTATCAACAATAACTCTTCTCCTACATTAGTCCTCTCTTTCTCAACTCTGGTCACTCTCATCTGCCCTCTAACCATGGTCACTAGGGTAGTAATAACTGCATTTTGATTGTGCCTTTACCCAAGACTGAGATGCTTCATTTACTACCACAGCCTCCCATCCTCTCACCCTCAGTGAGTTTCCTATGGATTGTTATGATGGCTTCAGTCTTGGGAACCACTCATTCTTGGACCCTTCTTGGGCTCTCAGGCATTCTTACCTAGCTAGACCACTATGGTTAATTAGTTCAGCTTTTTTCTCAACAGCAGTATGGGTTCTCTTAGACCCTACACATTTAATTGGGTACAATATTAACTCATTCATTCGTTCTTCTATTTCTCAAATATGGACTGAGCAGCTGACATTGTTATAGGTACTAGGGATATGGACCACTTCTCTGCCCTCTGGGAAATAGAGGATGAACCAGTTCTCTGCCTTATGAAATAGTAGATGAACAGTAAGTATGACACACACAGTAAACATGAAACACAATGTTTGATGTGTGAATGTGAAATAGTAAGTAAACATGAAACACCAAAGTACAAATTAAAATGTTAGAGGGAAGTCAGTCATTATTGAGCACTTATAGGACCAGGCACTACAATTTTCTTATGCTTATTGATTCATGTAAGTGTCAAATCAGCCTCTGAATAGCTATTTCATATTATCCCCGTATTGTGGAGAACAATTAAGTTACTTCCTTGGGGATACACAATTGATGAAGTTGAGATTTGAAATTAGGCAGTTTCCTCGGTCTTCCATCTTAACTGTTAGATCCCTGCTTTAGAGTAGTGATGAGTATTTCCTTGGACAAACTGATCATTGAAGACTTTTTTGAGAAGAAGACATTTAGCAGGAGACTTCAGGAAAGGGAAGGAACCCTCCACACAGAAAGAAGTGAAAGAGCCATGAAAGAGCATTTAGGTGAGAGCAAGTGGCATTCAGAATGACCTGAGTAATAGGGAGCATGGTGTATTTGAAAAATGGAGAGAAGATCAAAATTACTGGATTACAGAGAATGAAATAAAATTGAGCTAGAGAGGAGGGCTGGAACAGATGACCTAAGAGAACTTGGCAGAAAAGGGATTTTTATTGTATTCAGGGAGCCACTGGGGAGCTGGCATCAATTCTCACTTATGGAATCCCTCGCTGGCAGCTGCATGGAGAATGGATTTGAGGTTAATACAGGAAGTAGGTAAATAGCTGGAAAGGTCTTTCAGGGATCTAGGCTATGGACCGTTGTGGTTTGGATTGCAGTGGTGGCACTGGAAATGAAGATATGTGGCTTTATTATAGACATACTTTGAAGGCCAGATCAAAAGGACTAGGTGGGGGGTGAACACTTAGGAGTGAAACAAGGGACAAAAACAAGGATGTACTGAGCAGACAAGGCCATAAGGAAGCAGCTGTCAGCAGTCTTTCCTTCACCTTCTGAATTACCATGCATCTTTTTCTCTTTTTTACCATATCAGGGGAAGTTGGCTTCTTACTCCATTTCCAGATACATCTTCAACCACCAGTTTTAAGCCATTCTTCCTATGGTGTTGCACAATCTCTTAGCCTCATTCTATCATGTATCTTCCTGTCCCCTGAACTCTCTGTACACCTCCAGCCCCAGCATCCTCCTCAGCATATACAGCCAATTTGAGTATTATCTACTCTGAATTAAAAACCATTCTCTCAATTATCTTTTTAAAATTTAAACTTTAGTTAATTTACAGTGCAATATTGGTTTCAGAAGTAGAATTCAGTGATTCATCACTTACATACAACATTCAGTGTTCATCACAATAAGTACCCTCCTTAATACCCATCACCCATCTAGCCCGTCTCAATGATCTTTTGAGTTGCTCCCTCAGTTCCCTGTCTTCCTTTAAGACTTGTTGAGTAAGTAGTCTATATTTTTCATGGTTGTTTTCCCAGAAGAAGTGTTTTCACCACGATGTCATATTAGTGAAGAGTAATGTTGAGTCACATTGGGTGCTATCCAGGCACACGATTTAGCCAACAGTCCTGAACATTTTGCCCCATGTAGTTCTTGTTTCCTTGCATTCCCATTATCTTTGTTGGAAGAGATTTAGTAAAGGGCAAAAATTACCTGATGCAGGGGCGCCTGGGTGGCTCAGTCGGTTAAGTGTCTGACTTTGGCTCAGGTCACGATCTCACGGTCTGAGTTCAAGCCCCGTGTGGGCTTGTTTAGTGGATAGTAAATACTCAATAAACATAGGCAGTAAATGTTTTCCTAGGTAGAATTACTTGCTCCTTCTTCTGAACTCTCATAGTTCGTTCTTCTGTGGTCATAACTATCATTGTAGTGTAGCGTAGTGATTATTTGTTCATATGCCTATAGGCTGTGGGTTTATAAAAATAAGCCAGAAACAATAGCATTATTCCTTTCACCTCTAATAGTGTTTCATGTGATATGTGGTCTGTAGTGTAAATTCAGTAAAAGTTTATTGAGTTAATGAATTGTGAGAAATTTTGTGGTTCACTTAAACATTTTTTAAGTTTTTAATATATATTCATTTTGAGAGAGAGAGACAGAGAACAAGCAGGGGAGGGACAGAGAGAGACACAGAATCCAAAGCAGGCTCCAGGCCCTGAGCTGTCAGCACAGAACCTGATGCGGGGCTTGAACCCACAAACTGTGAGATCATGACCTGAGCCAAAGTCAGATGCTTAACTGACTGAGCCAGTCAGGCACCCCTTGTAGTTCACTTAAAATTGGATTCATAGGGGACTATGCCCTTAACCCATTGCACAGTCATTTGAAATTCTATAATTTTAATCTTTGACTATATTATGATCAAATCTCTCTATGTACTAACGTGAAAGAAGGAATTAGACATAGCACGTCTCTGTGCTCTATGCATCACAATTTCTGTCCGCCTTTAAGTTATTATCACCATTATACAATTGAACAAATTCCTTCAGAGTAGTTTAGTAATTTATCCAAGGTTATAAAACTAATGAGTAACAGATCTAGGTTTCTAATCCATAGAGCCAAACTGTAGACTCTAAAGTATAGTGACCCTTGAAGAACACTGAGGTTAGGGGCACAGACTCCCCAACCCCATAGTGGAAAATTTGCATATAACTTTTTTTAATGTTTTTGTTTATTTCTGAGAGAGACCGTGTGAGCAGGGGAAGGTCAGAGAGAGAGAGGGAGACACAGAATCTGAAGCAGGTTGTAGGCTCTGAGCTGTCAGCACAGAGCCCGACGCGGGGCTCAAACCAACAAACCGTGAGATCATGACCTGAGCGGAAGTTGGATGCTCAACCGACTGAGCCACCCAGGGACCCCAGCATATAACTTTTGACACTTCTAGAACTTAACTACTAATAGTCTACTGTTGACCAGAAGCCTTATCAATGACATAAGCAGTCAATTAAAACGTAGTTTGTATGTTATATATATTATATACTATATTCTTACAGTAAAATAAGCTACAGAAATATTATTAAGAAAATCATAAGGATGAGAAAATACATTTATAGCACCATACTGTACGTGTATTTTTACCATATTTATTGAAAATAAATGTTAAAAGTAAATATTGTATTTTTTAAAACAAATCAGTGTGTAAGTGGATCTGCTCATTTCAAACCCATGCTATTCAAGGCTCAAGTGCATCTACTCTTTTTACTTTTCTATATTGTACTTCCCTCTTTGCATTGTTGGTAACTTCGACCATCACCTCTACTTTCAATCCCATCAAATATTTTATAATTTAGCCACCAATGCCCTCAAGTCATTGAGGCTTATGCATTACCTGTTACTTGTATCTTTCTTCCACAGAAAGAAAACCATTGTATCTGTTTTGTCAGTCATTGGTGTTCTAAAAATAGTTTTGTGACCAGATAAAGGAATTCTGGGTATGAGCAGGGAATTCAGGTATCACTTCAGCTTGATAAAAATATGAGACTTAACTGTCAGCTCTATTAAGCTTCACAGTCCTCTACTGGCATGGTATAACCTCAGCCACAAAAGCAAACTCTCCCTAAAGGCACTCCTAGTCATGGAGGAAACAAGAGGCCTTTTCCTACTAGTTTCTCTAGCAATACCATTAGGTTCAGATTGGACTCTCTTCAAAGCAGCCCCCATGCTCCTGGGTGGTGAAGCTCTCTTGGTTTCCCATATGTGAAGCTCTCTTGGTTTCCCATATGGTGAAATCTTCATTATTGAACCTTTGCTTTCCTGGACACTTCTTGCCTGAACAATTTCTCAACAGTGACTGTCTTGTGCTCCCAAGTTCCTAACTTATAAGTGAGTTACCTAATACATGTACATCTTGATGGTTTCTGAGGTCTTTCAAATTAGAAAAAAGTCATTTGGTCTCTGAGACTTACTTTCTCAAAACTAGGATTCTGTGCATACTGTATTCCTCCTGCACAGCAGAAGAGCTCAACTATTCAGCTACCCAAGCTTTATTTCTACCAATGATGAGTTTGTCTCCTCCATTCTCGGTTTTTACGTATTTGAGAACTTAGTTAATTGGAAACAGATCAGATCACCCTACCACTGGAGGGGATTTGTTTTTTTCCTCTCTTTTTAGTCACAATACTTTGATGTATGAAACATCTTACAGTGCTTAATAGCAAAAACTTGATGGTAAATCTCCACTTTTACAAAAGGTGGTATCTATTTCAAAAGATCTGGTAGATCTAAATAGATTACCTACATGTAGAAAACAAATAGGTGCTATCTGAGGAGCAAATGGTGACCTAGTAATTAAATGATGGACTTTTGTGCAGAGCTCCCTCCCTCTTTCTCACTGTTTTTTTGAATAATGGTGGATTTTTAAATGATGAAATCAATTTATAATTCTACCATAGGCATGTCTTTTTCACTAATTCCTCCAGAGATTCTGTTGTAATGTTAAGCAAATAAATCATTCCTTTATGCTCTAGCTTTTCTATCAGTGGCAAATGGCAGTGGATTCCCAATTTATCTTCTTTTTAAAATCAAATACTTTAATTGACTTTTTATTCAAGTATAACTAACATACAGTGCTATATTATTTTCAGGTGTACCATATAATGATTGAACAATTCTATACATTTCTCAGTGCTTATCAAGTATACTCTTAATCCCCTTTATCTATTTAATCCATTCCCCATTCACCTCTCCTCTGGCAACCACCAGTTGTCTATATTTAAATCTGATTTTTTTGGTTTCTTTTTTCTTTGTTTATTTGTTTTGTTTCTTAAATTCCACATGAGTGAAATAATTTGGTATTTGTCTTTTCTTGACTGACTTATTTCACTTAACATTATACCTTGTAGGTCCATCCTTCTTGTTGCAAATGGCAAAATTTCATTCTTTTTTATGGACAAGTAATATTCCAGTGTGTGTGTGTGTGTGTGTGTGTGTGTGTGTGTGTGTGTGTATACACATAACATATCTTCTTTATCCATTCATCTGTTAATGGATGCTTGGGTTTTACACAGTGAAGGAAAACATCAATAAAACAAAAAGGCAACCTATTGAATGGGAGAAGATATTTGCAAATGACATATCTGATAAAGAGATTAACAAAGTACATATACAATTATATGTATATATATATCCAAGGTATATATATATAATTATTCAACTCAACACACCAAAAAACCAAATAATCCAATTAAAAAATGGGCAGAGACACATGAAAATATGCTCAGCACTAATCATTAGGAAAATGCAAACCAAAACCATAATGAGGTATTGCTTTATTCCTGTCAAAATAGTTAAAATAAAAACACAAGGAATAACCAGTATTGGTGAAAATATGGAGGAAAAAGAAACTCTTGTGAACTGTTGGTGGGAATGCAAACTGGTGCAGCCATTGTGGAAAACAATATGAAGCTTCCACAATTTATCTTCTTGCTTTTGCCCTTAACTTCCTCCTAAGAACAACAAGCAGATTTATTCTGTTAAAGTAGAGGTCAGAAAATCTCACTCCTTTGCACAGAACCCTCCAGTGAGTTCCCACTCCTTATCAATAAAAGCCAAACTCCTTATGAGGTCCCCAAGATCATCTATGATCTGGCCCTGTGTCTGAACTTACTTCCTCTGAACGTTTTTCTTTGATCCCTCTACTCCAGCCAGACTTGGTACCTTGCTCTTCCTTGGACTTAACAGGACCTCTCTTGCCTTAGGGAGTTTGCAGGCTCCTCCTGGAACTCTCCGATATCCTCAATTCCTTTCAAATCTTTACATCTTCTGTGAGAGGTTCCCTAATCACCCTATTGGAAAGCCACAAAACTCAACTCTGCCAATCCTTTTGTACCTTGTTTTTGTTCCATCATAGTATTTTTTTGTGTACTCATTTAAATATTTTGTCTGTCTTTACTGAAAAATAAGCTTGAACAGAAACCTTATCATTTGTTCATTGCTTTTATTCACAACTTCTAGAACAGTGTCTGACATATGGTAGGAATTCAATAAATATTTGTTAAATGAGTGGGTGGCAAAGCCTGAGTTTGGGATTCTTTCCATTGATTTCCCTCGAGTTCTCTGATAAGGTTATATGTAAAGGCATGGGTCTGGCTTCTTTCTCTCCTTGAGGAGACTGCCAGTTATATGAATCTGTCTACAAAGATCTGGGAAATACTCAGATCTGGGCCCTGGAGAGTTCTTTGGGGTGGACTCTTGTTCTTTAAATTCCTTTTTTCTTATATCTCACATGTAAATAAAACTCCAACCCAATGATCTCATTCACTGTTCACATTAACCCTGTGAGACAGATAAAAAAAAAATGGAAAAAATGAAATCAGCAATAATTGAGCATCATTTGTGCCTCGAATAGAGCTAGGAAATTTCACAATAGTTATTTAATTCATGCATCAATCCTAGGATGGGAGGTATCTTTATCCCTATTTTACAAATGTGGATCAGAGATGTGGTAACCTGCTTCACTCATACCTAAGTGTTTTACTCATCTTCCATGCTCTCAAACCCTCTTTGTGTGGGCTTGGTTTCATTTAAGTAATGTAATTTTGCTTCTTAAGCCTTTTTGGCTTTGGTAAGAACAAGTTGTAGGTTCTTCATTTTGGTTACTGTTTGTCCTTGAACATGAACCCAGGGACCACAGCAGACAGACACAATTTAATGAACTGCAAACAATAAATGAACTGCTTAGGGTTTTAACGCATTGGAAGAAATTTATCCCATTAATTTAGGGCACTATAGGCTGCAGAAATGAGATTGTCTTCAACATTTGTCTTGGCATCTTGACAAGGAGCACTGGGGGTTTTATTTGGGAAGAACCTTGAAGGTCCTTCACCCTGTGAAGGGGAGATTTATACTCTTTCAAGGCAGCATCTGAGTTTGTTTTCTGAAAAGAGAAGGTTGATTGGGAGGAAACAGATCTGTCCTTAGCAAAAGTGCACACAACTTAAAAAACAAAACATCTAGTTCAGCCAAGTTTTCTCTGTTGGCAGAATTCAAGACATATCCTCATCTTATAATCAGTCCAGTCCTGGGAGAATTTCTCAAAGTAAAAAAAAAAAAAGTCCCCAAATTATCTGAATAGTGAAGCTTGAAAAGCAGCCAAAGAGAATTGCATCTTTTCTATTACTACCACATGTGCTTCCCTGCATACCCCATTTCACAAAGAGCTGAATAATGGTATACTGTCACATCATTCCATTGGCATGATGGTGTCCCGCATCATCTCATTGGCATGATGATGTTCTAGAGCAGAAAGCCACAAGCTTGTGGTTTTCCTTGTGCTGGGTTGCCATCCTTACTTCCTGCTTCACTCTCAGCTCGTGTGCTTTGAATTTAAGTTTTTTCCTTATGTAGGCTACATGTGTTGCATTTACACATAATGAAGGGATTTTATTTTTTATCCGAGTAATCTTGCTATAGTGCTTTCAAGGATAGTCCAAAACAAATAAAATGATTTACCATCCAAAATAACATTTTTAGAAAGTGTTCAAGTACAAACATATCTGGAAGAAACTTTTATGGGGAGCCAATGCTGGCTACTGGATATGCAAAAACATTTGAATTGGTCTTGGAAAATGGGGAAGGCATGGAGCTTGATGCAACATATTTAGTGACTTATTTGTCATCTTATTTTGGTCATGATTGCTATGATTATGGATTCTCTGTTTACTCACAAAAGAAAAAGAAAGAAAGAACAGCAAAAGCAAAAGAAGAAAATGCTATCTGATTTATATCCAGAAATGTCTGTATTGAAAATGTCATGCCTTGCCTTCTATTTGCTATGTGGTCTTCAGAGTGCTATTTAACCTCTCTGAGTCTCATTTGCCTTATCTGTAAAAATAGGAGTGACAATCTCATCCTTGAAGTTTTATAGGGAATAAATGATATCTATATAACCATGACATGCATGATCTATTTCTTCCCTTCCTGCAAAATTCTGCCCTACTTTGATGGCTTATTGGCCCTCCAGGTGTAACTGGGTGGGTTTTCCCCTCCACCCCACTTTATAATTAAGTTACATCATTCTTTCTCCTTGAAAACATGCTTTCAGCTATGATTTCTTGAGTGGATATACTACAGGTAAATCCTGAGGGAATCCCAGCCCTGAATGTTACATAATAGTCCACTGTTAGGTGTTAAAACTAATATTTACATAGCATTTTAGCATTTAAAAACCACTTTCAAATATGTTCTCCTGTTTAATTCTTAGTTATTTTGTGAGTTACTTGTTAGTATCTGTTGTTACTCCATTTTCCAGGTGAGGAAATTAGGGCTCTGAAATGTTTAGGGATTCAGCCATGGTCACACAGCTGGAGACATTGGAGTAAGCATGGTTTCCCCCAGTGCACCTAACCATAACAAATAGTACTTTCCAGATACTGACCCTACCTCTCTTTTCTGTATCCCCTACCTGCTTGCTGCCACTGTCCCCTGGTCCCTTTGTATTTCTGGGATCCTTTGTGGGGTCTTACATAGGTCCTCACAAATCTCTTAGCTGCTCTTTGGTGTTGGCCATTTTTCTCCTCTCCAGGTTTCATTTATTTTGGTGAAGTTTGTGGTTTGCCATCTGAAACCATGGATTGTTAAGGTGCCTCTCTGTTGCCATGGCTCCTGCTGCCTGCCACCAAAGGAGCTTACATTGAGGGCCTTGTCTCATTATGCTCCCAGAGTTATCAAGGTTTCTGCTTACTACTGACACTGCCTAAGCCTAGTGACCTTGCTGTCTGGTATCTCTGTAGTACGGCCACCCAAGTAGAGAGAAACTCCTTATTTTGTGTCAAATTCGATTTGTCAAGTCCTAAGGCAGTACGATCTTACCCCTACCCCCAGTGGTTTACAAAGTTAAATGAAAACGGTGTTTTTAGTTTATTATAAATTGAAGCACATTGAAAGAGGTAGTGAGGCTTCTATTAGTTGGAGTTCTCCAGAGAGACAAAACTAATAGGATGGATGGATGGATGGATGGATGGAAAGAAAGAAGGAAAGAGAGAAGAGAGAGGAAGGAAGACTGATAAATAGATAGATTATGGAGGCTGAGAAGTCTCACTGTATGTCTATAAGCTGGATACCCAGGAAAACAAGCAGTCTAGGTCCAGTCCAAACACAAAGGACTGAGAATCAGGGGATCCAATATTATAAATCCCAGCCCCAGTCAAAATGCCCAAGAGCCAAGAGCTCTGATGTCTGAGGGCAGAAGAAGAGAAATGTCCCAGCTCTAGCAGAGTGAATTTGCTCTTCATCTGTCTCTCTGTTCTTTTTGGGTTCTCAACACACTGAATGTTGCCCACCTGCATTGGTGAGGGCGATCTTTACTCAGTCTGTGGATTCAAATCTTTTCTGGAGATGCCCTCACAGACACATCTAGAAATAATGTTTTAGCAGCTATCTGAGCATCCCTTAGCCCAGTAAAAGTGATATATACAATTAACCATCACAGACATTATTGAAGAAAAGATAAATTCAAGGGACAGATAGCTTGCTGACCTTGGAATCATTGACTCCAAACACTGATCATTAACTGATGTGCCTGAGGGACTATTTCTTATCTCTTAATCTGTTTCTTTTTTCTTCTGAATTTCTTAGTTCTTAAAGCAAATAAGTTACCTTCTGGTGGTCCCTGTTTTAAACACAGCTGATTCTTTCCATGACCATAGCTTAGGCCCATGTAGGGACCTCTTTCATCCATGTATTATGTTAGCAGTACTCTGACTTTTAAGTTTCAAAGATCTGCAATAGTTCAGAAACATTTGCAGAAGTAACAGTGAATTGCCCACTGTTTGTTTATTTTGCCAACTGAGGAAAATAACAAAGCAGCAAAACAGAAACAGTAGCCATTTACTGAAGCCATACGGAAAGATCCGGATCTTTGCCAGCTCTTCAGCTTAATAACCCAAAGATGATTTTAATGCCAGGAAAGTAGGAAAAGTATAATATCCAAATAAAGGATAAGCATGTTATTGAATAAATAGCTTTATCAAAAATCCATGCATCACACTCCCATTTTGCTACAGACTGAAATATTTTTCATGCTCTGGCATCTTGGAGCTATTATATTGCTTCATTTGCTATTCACAACAACACTGTGAGGTAAGTGTTATTATCATCCCCATTTTATAACTGTAGAAATTCAGGACCAGCGAAGTTGGGCATCATGCCAAAAGTCACAGAGATAATAAGGAGACCAGCTAGGTCTTAAACATAAGCCCTCTGCTGCCTAATGTGTCCTTGCTTGGCTGACTAAGCAGCTGAAGATGATGGGGATACTCAACTGGAATTAAGTCTGCTCATATATTTATAATATCTTTAGTATTTAAAATCATTGTTTATAATTTTCTCTAGCATGTTAATTGGCCATGTGATATTTATTAATCCACATGCATACATACCTATAAAATTTATCATTCTGAATAATTGGCATTATAATTTGGGCACAATTCTTTTTTGTCTCTATAGTCCCTAAAAAATCTACTGTAGAAAAAAGTATGGGATTGTTATTATAATTCTGAGTTTTCCGAAGGTCCAGCTCTTTCTTTTTGTATGCTCACAAAAAATGGACACTCAAAAAATATTTTTAGATTTCATTTTGCTTACCTTTCCCTTTTCCTCTCTACATAATTCTTCCTGCATCTTTCTCTTCCCTTGACTTTTTCCTGTAGTTTTCTTCCTTGAGATTTTTACTGTGTGGGCACTGGAAACATCTCCAGGTAATAAGTTCTTGATTAGTCAGCCTCTAGATTTCCTCTTATTGGGATGATTAATTTTGTCCAGATTAATCTTCAGTTTATATCAACCATAAATATGTACAAATTGGTTTATTTTTGGTAGGGGGTGGGATGGAGGGATAGTTTCCCAGTAAACTGAATAGAGTTAAAAGCAGTGGAGTGAAGATGTGAAGGGACAGAACATTGGAGAGGGTGGCACCAACAAAATAATGTGAGATTTTGAAGGTCATGCTAATTAGTTTGCATTTACTCAGCATCAACTATCTGGACATCTTCTTTTGGTTTGACCCTCATGCCCTTCATGATTTATTTTATTTTTTCTGAGAATGCTGCTGGCTTGATTATACTTGAGTCCCTGGAAACTAACTTTATTATCTGTCCTTTTTTCCCTGGTATTCTTGAATTGGTCTGCCCTGGGAAAAGAGACTGGATAATAGGGGCTGAGACTAATGAAAATTTTTAAAATACTCATTGACTTTTAACATGGTCTTGAGTGTTTTCATGAGATAAATGTACTGAACATCAGTATTGGAGTGTAGTCCTAGAAATGATGGGACTTCCAAAGGCAGGTCATCAGGAAGCTTGTGTTCACCTTGATTTGTTGCATTTCAGCCTCTTGCTTTCTGAAGATCAAGCACCTGGGGGAAACTGAGGTAACTCAAAGATAAATGTTGGTAAATTTGCTTCCTTCATTCCCCCAGGTTCCCCATATTTTAGGAGTAACCAAAATTACAAGGGATTCTATTTTGATCCATAGCCTTCTGTCTGAAATGCTTGGAACCAAATATATTTCATACATCAGATGTTTATGATTTGTGGAAAGTAACATGGAGCATGCACTTTCTATTTTGTGATACCCCTAGAGGGTCTAGAGTGGCACCTTGTAATAATCACATTAATGTTTCTGTAGCAAAATGTATGCATGTCTACACAGAGCTAGATAACCATGACATTAAAAAGTTTCTAGTGAGTTCAGGTCAGATTTTGCCCCAAATGAATTAAGTTCACAACAGGTTTTGAGGCTAGATGAATTACGTGAAGGTGTTTATATTTCAGAGCTTTTGGATTTCAGAATTGTGGATTAAAGAGTGTGGATCTGTAGCGTATCAGTTTGTTAGGCATGATGGAAAAAATTACTCACTATAGGGATTGAAAAACACTAGAAGATTCTTAACCAAGAGTGTGCAATTCTGGTTGGAGACCTACTAAATCAGACCATGTGGGAGTGGACCGGGAAAAGGTACTTTTAACAAGCTCCCTAGGTGACTCTGATTCACATCAAAATTTAAGAATCTCTGCTTGAGAAGAAATTTCCAAGGGAGAATGTGAATCTTCTTCCCTATACATTTAAGAAAGTGTTGATTTTCTTTAGATCTCTGTGAACTGATAAATGTATTGACTTTACATCCAACAGGCTCCTGCTAGAGCTAAGATGGGGAATCAGGTAGTTTGGCTTTTTGAGTTTCCTTGTCCCACTAGAGATAAGAACTGTCCTGCCCAAAGACCAATGGGTAATGTGCATGTTGAGTGTGCTAAGCCTATGACTCTACAGTTCTTACTCAGGTTCTCTGGTCATTCAAAGTGCTTTGATATAGATTCTCATGTATGCCTAGCCCTCTGTTAGACACTGTGGAAAGAATGGTGGATTCCTGTTCTCAAAGAGCTCACTGTCACCTGAAAAAAAAAAAAAAAAAAAAAACACCTGCACATGTTAATGTTAATTAATGCCAGTGCTTGTAGTTTGGTCACAGCTCAGCTCACTACTGTTACCACTCCAGAGCTGCATTGACACGTTCTTTTAAAACTTTTAACATTTACTTTTTGACTTTTGGGGCACTAATAAACTCATATGGCAGAGATACTGGAGAGAGGGGAACCTATTAAGAGTGAGTATGGGAGAGACATTTTGCAGTGAATCAAGGTATGAATATGATTACACTATTTTTATAAACAAGGGATTAATTGGGAGTGGAGTGAAAGAACAAGGACTTTGGCATCAAACCAGCCCTGGCTTTGAAATTTAGTTCTGCCTCTATCAGCTTAATGACTGGGGCATAAACTAAATCTCTGCATCTCAATTGCCCATATATAATATAGACACAATTAAGTTGTACTTGATGGGGTTGCTGTATGGATTTAGTCAGCTTCTCTCTGTGGATTTACCTGGAATAGTGAACATTGGTTTCTTCATTCTCTTTGCCCCAGAACACTTCGGTCCTTTGTGCTTTCTGTGCCTGTTTCTTGGTCCTCTGCCATTCATCTGTTGTTTCTTGGCCTTTCACACTGGATTGTGAGCTCCTGAAGAACATGGACTTCATCTTTCTAATTCCTCCATCCCTTTTGTCTGACATGTGGAAAGCACTTAGCAAAGGTTACAAGGGAGAGAGCACCATAAATTATAGACTTTGCAAAAGAAGTGGGCAGTGAGCAATGGTGCGGTGGTTAAGTGTTTAACAACCAGCTTGCCAATAAAAATGTATGTGTGTGTTACTATAAATTTTACTGACATAAAGAATGTACAGCACAAATTTACAAATCATAAAGTATACAATACCCTTTGTTGTCAATTTATATAGGCAATTCTTTTTTTTTTTTTTTTTTTACAAATAGTTTTTTTTCAAATNTAGGCAATTGATTCTTTAAGAATGCTTCCCTAAGTGGGGATCAGAGGTTGGCCTGTAAATTAAATGTAACCCACCACCTACTTTTGAAAATAACATTTTACTGAGGCATAGCCACACCTAATGACTACCATTGCACTACCATGGCAGAATTGAGTAACTATAACAGAGTGTAAAATTCACAACCCTAATATATTTACTATCAGGCCCTTTTGAGAGAAGGGAATCTCAAAAAGAAGGTCTTTTTTCCTCTTCTTTCTCATCCTTCTTGTTCTTTTATGATAAGACCTTTATAACCTTTAAAAATGTAAAACTCGGGGCGCCTGGGTGGCTTAGTCGGTTAAGTGTCCGACTTTCGCTTAGGTCATGATCTCGCGGTTCGTGGGTTCGAGCCCTGCGTCGGGCTCTGTGCTGACTGCCAGCTCAGAGCCTGGAGCCTATTTCAGAGTCTGTGTCTCCCTCTCTCTCTAACCCTCCCCTGTTCATGCTGTCTCTCTCTCTCTCCTAGAAATTTTGAAAAAAAAAATGTAAAACTCACTTTTAGCTTGTGGGCAATACAAAAGTAGGGACTGAATTTGTCTGTTGAGCCACAGGTCACTGAGGCCTGGTCTAGACAATCAGTAGAACAATAATAAATCAAGCTCTGATTTGTAGTATTGCCAATTTCTTTGCTTATAAATACTCCCGCCATGGCTGATTTCAAGCTATCAATGTGGTATCACTGAACATGGAATAGATGCATAATAGTATGTCAACCATACAGAATGAATAGATATAAAACCACAAGAGTATAGATAGTAATAAAATTATTAACACAAATAAGTACAGAAACACAAAATGTACAGTAATTAAGAAGGTATGAGTTTTGAATATTTAGTACCCTTGTTTCTAATATAACTTATTTAATGATAGACAATTTTATATAATTTTTAATAATAGCTGTGATTAACAACTGGCTTGCAGAATTCCAGAAAATTAAATTGCCAGCTTTTGCAAACTGATAAAAATGGCTCCATCACATTCCTGGGCCTTTGGGTTGGTTCCTGTTTGAAGTTTGGGTCTTGTGAAGTGTAGGAGAGAGGTAGGCATTGAGCTCTGCATCTCATTTCTTTGTCCCACAGCTTTTGTCTAGATAAATTCTAGCGAACTAATTCAGAATCTGATCCAGGTTAGACTTTCTATCTGCAATGGTTTAAAATGAACTCTTAGAGGTGAGAATGGGGGTAAAACCTGGTGAAGGAACCACAAAGGGGTTCAAGTTACAAAAATAGCGCCTATGCCTTTGGTCACTCTAGTCAGTCCTGCCAACGTAGTGACTATCCTTATGACTCTGTTCTTATGAATAGGCTCCACTTGATTGTGTAAACAGAGCTTTTTGGGGAAGGAGATGAATTTTTATAGTTCTGTGACCTCATTTATTGTTGGGTACATATTAGTAACTGGACATTTGGCTTCTACACTTGGGAGGCTTATCCTCTTCTCTAATGGCAATGTGATGCCCTATTATTTGCAATATTACACTTTTAGGGAAGAGCAGAGAAGAGTCAAAGCCAGCTGATGTAGTCATTATTATGAACGGACAACAGGGCAAAGCCACCATCATACCATGCCTCTCATGCCGAGCTTGCTAATGGGTGTAATTTTGTTAGTCTTGCAGGAAGGATTCTTTAGGTCATTCACACTGTGAGAGGCAAGAAGGAAAAGCTAATTTAACAAGGTTGTCACCTTCTTGAAAGCATATTCAAAGGCTTGCTTGCTGAAGAAATTCAAATAAAAGGGAGGGGTCAGTGCTGAAAGCTTTCCCTTCTTCCCATTTTACTTTTCTCCATTCAACAGGGACTTCTGGAAATAAAATAGAGAAAGAAAGGAAAAAAAGAGAAAAGCTACACCACTTTTCTTCTTCTTTTGTTTTTCTTTCTTCCTTTCTTTTTCTTTTTTTTTTTTTTTTAAACTTTGAAAGCTGTACATGAAGGCTCTGTGGCTTGTGTGGGAGTGGGTGAGGTGCTCTGTAGCTCTCAGTGACATTACCAAGGGGAATCTGGGGCCAGAGGTGTACAGGTGGGGCTGTCAATCAGAGACAACATCAAGGGCTCTTACAAAAACAAAAGGAAAGAAAATGGATGTTTAATCAATACAGTTGCTCTCTGCTTAACCTTTTGTGTTTTAAGCAACATTCACTGGAGCCCAGCAACAGAGTCCAATATTTAACACATAAAAGGTACTCAAAAAGGTGAAGCCTTGGAGAGCAGATAGAAAGCGAAGATGGAACTGAGGGTTAAGAAATGGAAAGAAAAAGACTTGGAGGAGAGAGAGGTCAAATGAATGTTTAAAGTCTGGGATCCATTAAGAACAGACCCAGGACCACCATAGGGACAGATGGGAGAGCCCAGTGTTAGAGTACAGTGTTAGTGTTGGGTACCTGATGATCCTGAGCTATATTCAATTTACCTTTCCTTTCCTATTTCCTTATGCCCAGCAACAACTCAAGCTTTGAGTAAAAAAGAGCAAGAAACAGCTCTTGTGGGTTCAACTTATCATTTAGTGTACTATTGATTCTGATGGATTCTGGTCAGCTCTCTCTATCCACTCTGCCTCAGGGTGCCTAAATCATGGTGGTGGAGGAGGCAGCATCAAGCAAGTGTCAGAGGAAAGAGTCTGGCAAGAGCCTTGGTTCTTTGGCAGTACCCAAGTTAGGTCATGCAGAATCTCCTATCTGAACTATTAAAATAGTCTCTTAACTATTAGCCTCCATATTCAGTTCTATATTCTACACTGTCACCAGTCATGGTTTTAATTAAAAAAAAAAATACTAATTTTGAAAATGAAAATTCTAGAAAAGTGTTAAGGAACTAATAATGGTCTATATCTTACCCATCACATTTTAATTTCCTTCTTTCTTTTGTCTTTCCCTTCCTTTCTTTCAACACATTTATTGAGAACCTATTATGTGGCAGGAACTGTTTAGGAGATGTAAAGATGAATATGACTGACCCCTTGTCTCAGTCTGGAAGGAAAGACATGTAGACAAATCATTGTAGTATTTTGTCTCACTATATGCACACATTTTAGTTGTATTTTTGTAATATTAATTATTTTAAGAAATATATGCAAACAGTACAAAATTCAAAAGTTACAAAAGGGCATAGAGTAAAAGTGAAGTCTTTTTCCTATCTTTGCCCTTTAGCCCCCTCCCCCCCACCCCCCAATTTCCCCTCCTGGAGACAAACACAGGTACCAGTTTCTTATTTTTCTTTCTTCTGTGTGTATAAAAGTATATATGTATACTATATATATTTATATGTATATAAGTATATACATATTTATAAGAATATGCATATGTATGAATATGTACATATGTATACATAAGTATATATGTATATAACAAACAATAGGCATGTTATATACCTCATTTAATGTCATATATTCTTAGTATATTATATCTATATTAAAATACATATGAAAATATAGATGTTTCATATATATAAATATATATCAACCATATATAAATATCAAAAACACGTGCCTAAAAACCTGCACTTGACTATTTAGGCTCTCTGTTGTGAAGTGTTGAATTAATTTTACTCCTAAACTCATGCACCATCAATCATCAACAATGGTCCTTGCAACGTTTTCTGTTACTTTTCACTCAAATTGTGTTTTTAGATTTGTGTTGTTTTGTGTGTATACAGTTTGTAGCTTCTAAATCATGCTTAGTAGTCCATAATATGCAATGAACATATTTTACTCATTTCTCCTTGAGGTGTGGGGGACAGCTAGCTAGACTGCTTCCAATTTACTACTCTTAAGAATAACTGAGTGAGAGGGGCGCCTGGGTGGCTTAGTCGGTTAAGCGTCCGACTTTCGCTTAGGTCATGATCTCGCGGTTCGTGGGTTCGAGCCCCGCGTCGGGCTCTNTAACTGAGTGAGGGGCACCTGGGTGGCTCAGTCCGTTAAGCATCCGACTTCAGCTCAGGTCATGATCTCCTGGTTCGTGGGTTTGGGCCCTGCGTCGGGCTCTTTGCTGACAGCTAGCTCAGTCTGGAGCCTGCTTCTGATTCTCTATCTCCCTCTCTCTCTGACCCTCCCCTCCTCATGCTGTGTCTCTCTTAGAAGTAAATTTAAAAAAAAATTAAAAAAAAAAAAAGAATAACTGAGTGAGAAAACTTAAACATGTTTTTGTATGAATCTGTGTGATTCTTTTTCTGAGATGTGAACTCAGGAGTGAGATTGCTGAGCCAAAGGATATACATGTATTTAACTGAAAGATTGCTAGATTGCACACAAGAATGGTTGTGCTTGGCAACATTCCTTACACCATGGTAGGAGGTGTCCTGTATTGCTACATTCATTCTAATTTTAACAACCTTTATAATTTTTAATTTTTGGGTCCTTTTATTAACTTTTTTAAAAAATAAGACTTTATGTTTTAGAACAATTTAAAGTTCACCACAAAAATGAATTGAAGGTATAGACAGTTTCCATATTCTCCCTGACACTTCACATGTGTGGCCACCTCATTAACAGTATCTCCCACGAGACTGGTACATTTGTTATAATTGATGAACCTACATTGGCACATCATAATCACCCAAAGTTTATAGTTTACCTTAAGGTTAACTATTGGTGTTGTGCATTCTGTGGGTTTATTTTTTTTTTTTAATGTTTTTATTTATTTCTAGGAGAGAGAGAGACAGCGTGAGCAGGGGAGGGTCAGAGAGAGAGGGAGTGACAGACTCTGAAACAGGCTCCAGGCTCTGAGCTGGTAGTCAGCACAGAGCCCGACGCAGGGCTTGAACCCACGAACCGCGAGATCATGACCCAAGCTAAAGTCGGACGCTTAACCGACTAAGCCACCCAGGCGCCCCATGCATTATGTGGGTTTAGACAAATGTATATCTTCTTGTCTGAGTTTTGGCAAATTTTATCTTCCAAGAAATTGGTCCATTTCATCTAGGTTCTCAAATTTGTGGCTCTTGAGTTGTTCATATTATTTCTTTGTTATCCTTTTAATGCCCATGTGATCTGTAGTGATGTCCCCTCTTTAATATCCCTCATTGTTTTAATATGTGTTTCCATAAATACAAATGAGTTTGAGTATATTTTCATATGTTAGCCTGTTAGAATTCCTCTTCTGCATATTGCCAGTTAATATCTTTGTCTCCTATTCTGCCTAACTTTCCTGTTCTTTCATTATTGATATTTGAAATTCCTTCTTTATCTTATGAATTCTAGATAATAGTATCCTGTTTTTAGCCAATAAAAATATTTTCTTCCATCTATCCTATGTTTGTTAACATTATTAAGAGTGTTATTCATTAAATAGATGTCCATAATTTTTATATAATAAAATCTCTCTTTTTTCTGCTTTATGGATTAAGCTTTCAGAGTTTTGTTTTAGATATTCTTTCCTACCTTATATCTAGCACAATATAAGAACTGATGTTCTTATATTTTATCTATTATACAATGATTCTTCATTATTTGTATCAATCACATTGTTATATCTTTTTCATCTATATCTTTACTCCATCTGCAACTAGTGTTGTATATGGTGTAAAGTTAGGGGTCTGGTTTTAGGTTTATTTTTCATATACTAGGCTAGTTACTTTCTAAATACCATCAAATTAGGCTTTTTTGTACTGCTTTGTAACGCTACCTTTATTATATATCAGGCTACTATAAATTCATAGATCTGTTTCAGAACTGTCTACTGTCTTCCACTGGTTTATTTGTTCTTGTTAGGTATTAATTTTATTATAGAGGTTTTGTGTAGATCTTAATATCTGAAAAGCATGTCTCAATTCTTTATTCATCTTTTTCAAATTTAGCTTAACTAATCATTGGCATTTTTTCTCTCATATAAATTTTAGAATAAATTGAGTTCCTTAAAGACCTAACTGAAATACCTAACCTAAATTTTAGGTTATTTTGGAAGAAATTGATATTTTAGTAATACAGACTATAGAATTTTCTCTCCATTTATACAGGTCTTGTTTTATGCCCCTCACAGTACAAATGAAAAATACCTCCATGGAGGCCTTTGTATACTTAAGTAAATTCCTAGATAATTAGAATTTTTCTTGTTATTTTGAATGGTATTTTATATTTGATAACATTTTCCATTTAGCAGTTACTGGGGAAGAAAAATGCTATTTATACTTAATATATTTACCTTATATTTAGTAACTTCATTAAACTCTTATACTAATAGATGATTTTCTCATATTTTTCTTCTATGTAGATGATTACACTATTTTCAAGTATTGATGACTTACTTTCTTTGAAGTCCTCATATCCGTTATTTTTCCCCCTTGTTTTCTTATTGCATTGGGTATGACCTTGTATGATGGCAAGTGGTAAAAACCATCTTTGTCTTGTTTATGTTCTTATATTTTATCTAATAAGAAAAATATGGATGGTGAGTTTGCACATAAATCTCCATATTAATGAAGTTCCCTGTGATTTCTAGTTTGCTAAGAGTTTTTGTCATAAATAGTTGATAAACTTTGTTTTTTGCTGTATCAAAAAATTTTCTCATCTAGTCTATTAATATGTTATATTACCTTGAAATATTTTTTGATACTGAAACATTTTTGCATTCTTTGGATAAGCCTTACCTGCCCCTGATGTATTTTGTTTTTCATATGCTTTTAGGTATTGCTAACTAATATTTTTGCTTCTATGAAATTAATTTGGTCACTGATTTCTTTCTTTAGGAGAAATGTGACCGTGCTTAAGAGTATAGACTTTGGAAACAAACTACCTAGCTTTCACTTCCAGTTTGGCCACTTACTAGCTGTGTGATCTGAGGAAGCAGTAAACCTTTCTGGCATTATTATTTTTTTTTCATCTAGAAAATAGGGTTAATGTTTACGATACCTAAGTTATATGGCATTTATAAATAAATGAGTTAAAACATGGAAAACACTTAGAAAAGTATCTAGCACATAATAAGTTCTATCTAAATGCTAACTGTGATTATGGCACCAAATTTGTTTGGGAATCAGGATGATGCTAGTCTTATAAAATAATCTTGACATTTTTATACCTGGAACAATTTGTATAATACTAGAATTATCCATTTCTTGAAAATTTGGTATATCATCAATAAGGCTTTGTGAGACAAGAGGTGTTTTCAGTAGAGAGGTCTGTTTAACTTCCTTATTATTTTAAATTCTTTATGTTTATTAGTCTGGTCAAGTATTCTGTTTTTTTCTTGCACCAATGTTTGCATTTTTAAATTTTATTTTTTTCAGGGATGTATTCATTTGTTTAGATTTCAAATTACTTAGTGGATAGTTGTTCATAATATTACATTTTTAAGAGTTTTTTTTATTGTATCTGTAGTTATTTATTCTTTATACATTTATGTTTAGTTATTTATATCCTCCCCTTCTTGCCTTCCTCAATCTTACTAAATGACTATCTTACTAAAATTTTTCTAAGCACCATTTGCTGACGAGACTGTCTTTTGAATACCCAATATCCATTGGATATTCTTTCCTGCTTTGTGGAAGGTTAGTTTGCCATACTTTTTGGGTTCATTTCTGGGTCCCCTCTTTTATTTCATTGATATCTGTGTCTGTTTTTGTGCCTGTACCATACTGTCTCAATGCTTACAGTTTTGCAGTGCAGCTTAAAGTCTGGAATTTTGATGCCTCCAGCTTTGGTTTTCTATTTCAACATTACTTTGGCTATTTGGGGTCTTTTCTGATTCCATATAAACTTTAGAATTTTTTTTTTCCTAGCTCTGTGAAGAATCCTTATGTTACTTTGATAAAAATTGCATTGAATATGTAGATTGCTTTAGGTAGTATTGACATTTTAACAACATTTGCTCTTCTAATCCATGAGCATGGAGTGTTTTTCCATTTCTTTGTTTTTTCTTCAATTTCTTTCATAAGATTTCTATAGTTTCTAGTGTACAGATCTTTTACCTCTTTGGTGAGGTTTGTTCATCAGTGTCTTAGGCTTTTTGGTGACATTGTAAATGGGATAGATTCCTTGATTTCTCTTTCTGCTGCTTCATATTGGTGTATAGAAATGTAACAGATTTCTGTAGGCTGATTTTATATCCTGAAACTGTTCAATTTATGTATTAGTTCTAGCAACTTTTTGGTGGAATTCTTTAGGTTTTCTACATAGAATATCATGTCATCTGCAAAGAATGGAAGTTTGACTTCTTCTTTGTTGATTTGGATGTGATTTATTTCTTTTTGTTGTGGTGAGAGTGGACATCCCTGATGTGTTCTTGACCTTTGGGGGAAAGCTGTCAGTTTTTCCCCATTGAGGATGATATTAGCTATGGATCTCTATATAGTCTCTATGATGTTGAGGTATGTTACTTCTATCCCTACATTCTTGAGGGGTTTTACAAGAAAAGTTGCTAAATTTTGTCAAATGCTTTTTCTGCATCTATTTAGAAGGTCGTGTGGTTCTTATCCTTTCTTTTATTAATGTGGTGTATCACTTTGATTGATTTGTGGATATTGAACTACCCCTGCAGTGCAGGAATAAATTCCACTTGATTGTGGTGAATAATTCTTTTAATGTATTGCTGGAATAGATTTGCTAGTATCTTGTTGAGAATTTTTGCATCCATGTTCATCAGGAAAGTTGGTTTATAATTCTGCTTTAGTGGGTTCGTTGGTTTTTGGAATCAAGGTAATGCTGGCTTCATAGTTTGAATTTGGAAGTTTTCTTTCCATTTCTATTTTTTTGGAACAATTTCAAAAAAATAAGTACTAATTCTTGTTTAAATGCTTGGTAGAATTCCTATGGGAAGCCATTCATCCCTGGACTCTTTTTGTTGGGAGATTTTTAATTACTGATTCAATTTCTTTACTGATTATGGATATGTTCAAATTTTCTATTTCTTCCTGTTTCAGTTTTGGTACTTTATATGTTTGCAGGAACATACCCATTTCTTCTAGACTGACCAATTTGTTGGAATATAATCACTCCTAATATTCTCTTACAATTATTTGTTTTCCTGCATTGTTGGTTGTGATTTATTTGGGGCCTTTCCTTTTTATTTTTGATAAATTTGGTGAGGGGATTATCAATTTTGTTAATTCTTTCAAAGGACCAGTTCTTAATTTTGTTGATCTGTCCTACTGTTTTTTGTTTGTTTGTTTTTAATTTCAATATCATTGATTTCTGCTCTGATCTTTATTTCTCTTCTTCTGCTGGTTTGGGGCTTTATTTGCTGTTTTTTTTCCAGCTCGTTTAGGTATAAGGTTAAGCTGTATATTTAAGACATTTTTGGCTTCTTTAGGAAGGATTGAATTGCTATACCCTTCCCTCTCATGACTGTCCTTGCTGCACCCTGAAGGTTTTGGGTCTTTTTCATTGACTTTTATGAACTTTTTAATGTCCTCTTTAATATCTTGGTTAACCCACTCATTCTTTAGTAGGATATTATTTAATCTCCAAATGTTTGTGGTCTTTCTAAATTTTTTCTTGTGATTAATTTCAAGTTTCATAGCGTTGTGGTCTGAAAATATGCATGGTATGATCTCGATCTTTTTATATTTGTTGATTTGTGACCAAGTATGTGGTCTTTTCTGGAGAGTGTTCCATGTGCACTTACAAAGAATTTGTATTCTGTTACATTAGGATGAAATGTTCTGAATATATGTTAAGTCCATCTGGTCCAGTGTCTCATTCAAAGCCATTGTTTCCTTGTTGATTCTCTGCTTAGGTGATCTGTCCAGTTCTGTAATTGGGGTGTTAAAGTACCCTACTATTATGGTATTATTATCAGTGAATTTCTTTATGTTTGTGATTAATTGATTTATATGTTTGGGTGCTCTCCAGTTTGGGGCATAAATATTTACAATTATTAGATCTTGGTGGATAGTCCCTTTAATTATGATAGAATGCCCCCCCTTTTTTTTTTATCTCATTACAGTCTTTGTTTTAAAGTAGAGTGTGTCTGATATAAGTATGGCTACTCTGGCTTTCTTTTGACGTCCATTAGCATGGTAGATGGTTCTCCATCCCCTCACTTTCAATCTGCAGGTTTCTTTAGGTCTAAAATGAGTTTCTTAATAGGCAACATATAGATGCATCTTTTTTTTTTAATCCATTCTGATACCCTATGTCTTTAATCCATTTACATTCAGAATTATTATTGAAAAGTATGAATGTAGTGCCATTGTGTTGCCTGTAGAATTGGTGTTTCTGGTGATATTCTCTGGTCCTTTCTAGTTTTGTTGCTTTTGGTCTTTATTTGTTTTGTGTTTTCTCCACTCAGAGTCCCCCTTAAAATTTCTTGGAGTGTAGGTTTAGTTGTCACAGACTCTTTTAGTTTTTGTTTGTCTTAGAAACTCTTTATCTCTCCTCTTATTCTGAATGACAGCCTTGCTGGATAAATAATTCTTGGCTGCATAGTTTTCTTATTCAGCATGTTGAAAATATCCTGCCACTCCTTTCTGGCCTGCCAAGTTTCTGTGGACAGATCTGCTGTGAACCTGATCTGTGTTCCTGTGTAGGTTAAGGACTTTTTTTTTTTTTTTTTTGCCTTTGCTGCTTTCAGGATTGTTTCCTTGTTTGAGTATTTTGTGAATTTTACTATTTGCCTTGGTGATGGTCAGCTTCTGTTGAATTTAATGAGAGTTCTCTGTGCTGCTTGGATTTTGATGTCTGTGCCCTTCTCCAGCTTAGGGAAGTTTTCAACTATAATTTGTTCAAATAAATCTTCTTCCCCTTTTTCACTCCATTCATCTTCTGGGACTCCTATGATACAAATGTTATTCCTCCTTTTGATTTAGTTTAATTTTTTATTTATTTTTATTTTACTTTTTTTAAAAATTTAAAACCAAATTAGTTAACATATAGTATAATAACGATTTTAGGGATAGAATTTAGTGATTCATCACTTACATATAACAGTGCTCTTCCCAACAAGTGTGAATGTTAATTCTCTTTGATAATTTGCTAAGTTCTCTAAGCCTTATATTGTGATCTTTAGCCATTATATCCCTCTTCTTTTCAGCTTCATTACTTTTCATAATTTTATCTTCTGTATCACTGATTTGCTGCTCTGGTTCATCAGTCCTTGCCATCATGGCATCCATTCAAGATCACATCTCAGTTTAAGCATTTTGAATTTTGGCCTGATTAGATTTTAGTTCTTTTATCTCTGTAGAAGGGAATTCTCCGGTGTCTTCTATGCTTTTTTTTTTAATGCCAGCTTGTATTCTTATAATTGTGGTTTTAAATTGTAGTTCAGATATCTTACTTATATCTGTGTTGATTAAATCTCAGGCCATCATTTCTGCCTGTTCTTTCCTTTGGGGTGAATTCCTTCATCTTGTCATTTTGGACGAAGATAAAATAATTAAATAAAGTAAAAAATAAAAACTAAAAAATTAAAAACTAAACATAACCTAACAAAGGAAAGTAGATCCTAAGTGTGTTTTGGTTTGCTTATTATGAGAATTTGATTAAAAAAAAAGAAAAAATTAAAATGAAAACAAAATTAAAAATTTTGAGTAATAAAGAAAATAAAATAGAATAAAAACTTGCTCTTTCTGTATTCAAGAAAGGAAAAGCAACATAAAAAGAAGTAAAGAAAATGACCAAAATAAAAAATGTAGTTAGACCCAGTTTCCCCCAAAACTGAATCTTTGTAGCACACACTGATCCATAGACTAAGTGGGGGAAAGGATTTGTGCAGGTCTTCTGAGGGAGGGACCTGTTGTACTTGTTGTCAGACTGACTACCCCTACTGGAGATGTGTCTGGAGGATATAGGCGGGTGTGGCTTGGTGTAATGGCTCCATTCTCTACTTGGTAGCACTGCTTTGCTCACTGGGATTGATCCATACTAGTGTGCTAGTGATGAGGTTTTTGAGGTTCAGAGCTGATGGCCAAGAAAGAATTCTTGAAGACGTCTTTGGTGCAAAAAGATGATTTTGTTAAAGCACAAGACAAGACCCATGGGCAGAAAGAGCTGCACTGGGGTTGTGAAGAGTGACTAGTAATATACTCTGGAGTTGGAGGAGGTAAAGTCAAGGGAAGTTTTCAAATAGATTTTCATAAGCTAAAGAAGATTCACAGGATATTAGAGGCCCAGCTGTTGTCAAGGTAAGCTTATTTTTCCCTCTAGCAAAGCATTAACATTAAGACAGTAGGGAGTTCCTAGAGAAATGTTCTACTCTGTCAGCCTCAAGTATTTGTCTCCCATCCAAGTACTAACCAGGCCCGACCCTGCTTAGCTTCCGAGATCAGACGAGATCGGGCGCGTTCAGGGTGGTATGGCCATAGACTAGCCTCAAGTATTTGTCAATGGGCTACAGGTTATATGCACATTTAATTTTGCCTGCCATTTCTTTCTTGTCTTTGTCCCCCATATCACTATGGAGGAGTGATGTTGGGGATCCAGGTAAGTGAGTCCACCCACAGGTTTCTGGAGATTAAGGTATTGATAAGATTGCCTTTTTCTTGTAATTTACTAAGATACTAGAAAAAGGCAATCTTATTTGGATTCACCACTAAACAAACAAACAAGCAAGCAAACAAACTTGATTCACCATGCTTCCTCATTGGAGCACTGCCAGGCAGTGAGTTCCAAAACTCCAGACTCTATGCTCCACTGTTTATGAGAACTGGTGGAATGGAAACTCTTTTTCCCTGTCAGCAGTTTTGGGGAACAGATTTTTTTGTCCAGTCTGCTGCGAATGCTTTTACTCTTTTTCTCTTTCTCTTCACCTACTAGCAGGGGATTGCTTTTCTTGTGCTCACATTTTCATATTGGGGAAAGTTCAGCACACGTGAGAACCTTGACACTTTGAGGGGGTATAGAGACACCCAGAAACTGTAACATTGCCAGCCTGATCCAGGGAGCACAATGTTGGGTGGCATCACTGAATTAATATATGGCATTAGAATTTTCTAGAAGTCTTGAAGTCTCCTAGGTTTTACTGTCAGTTTAGGTCTTACATGAGCTAGTTGATTATGGAGGTCTTCTCTGAGCCTATGAAACTGCTTTGGAAGGCAGCTGTCTCATTCCTGACATCCTTGGATATACTAAGAGGCAATCCTTTCTTTCTTCTTTCTTCTGAGCCAGAGAAATATTTGAGTCCACAGTGTATCAGTTCATTTCAATCATGATTTGAGGGCCTTTTTAGGAGAGGAGACACATTTTTTGTTTCTGTAATCCTCCTGCATCATCTTGGCACTAGTTATCGATCCAAACAAAAAAATTCTTTTCTTAAATTTCCCTCATAAATAACACCATCCTGTTTCTTAGCAGATGTCTAAAGGCTATGAAAATCAGATTCAGAGAGATCACACCTCCATTTAATTGAAATCATCTGACAAAATCTCAATAATAAATCTAGTCTGCCTTGGGGATTTGTAGTTTTAGTCCATTCTTGCTTTAATTATCAAATTATGAAAAAATAATCAATGAGGAAATTTCCTTCAAGCTTGCAAAAAGTCTTTGAGGAATAATCAATTGCTACCCAAAGAGGCATTCCACCTACTATTACTCTCTAACTAGACTAATTAAGAAGGTTTCCAGTTTCCTAGAAACATTCTGGATTATTTCTATAATCCTGGCTTCTCAACTGAAAGTGTCTTGGCTTGGCTATTACACTGTATGGTCATCTTATCTACAACTATAGGTTTCAGGTCCTTGGTTGGTTGGGTATTAGTTGGTTACTACTCTGCAGATCCGCAAGTGGCCTGGAGGTAGGACCTCAAATGCCAGGCTCTAATGTGTGCCGAGGAAAGGCAGCATGTGGTGGGAGAATGGACAGACTAGATATATTGGAATATGTGAGATTCTAGTTGCACACATCTACAAAAGGAGTGAGGCCAGAGGGAGAAAGAGTCTGCCATGCAGCATGTGAAGTTAGAGGAAGAAAATGCATGTGATTCTAATGGAAATCTATTGAATGATGAAAGAAGTTCTCTGGGCAAAAAACTCTTAGGTGCAGACAGAAAACAGGTGAGAATGAAGAGTTTACCCTCAGATAAACTGCAGTGGCCACTCAAGAGGGAAGCATATGAATTCTCTGACTGTTCTCAAAGAGAAATTGCAATTCTTTTTGTCTCAGTTTTTGAAAATTCTTTCTCCCTGTGGATCCTGAAAGAAGTAGAAGCTGTGGTGATGGGGTGATAAGGAATTTTGTATATTATATCTTTGTTATTGACTTCAAATTTTTTTCCTTTTGGTATTTTTGATACTAATTACTTGGGATTCATTGAACACTTTTTTAGTCTAGTACATGGTTAATCTATGTAAAGTTTGAATTTGTGCTTGAAAAGAAAGTATATTCTTTATAATGTGAACAGTTCTCTATGCATCTAATAATAAAATAATTCAAAATGCATTTTTTGTATATTCTGTATATCTGATTTTTGGGGGGCTTTTTGATCTATCAGCTTTTGAGGACAGTATTTTAAAATCTCCCAACTCTTCCCCCAGTATTTTAAAATCTCCCATTTACTTTTCTTAGTAGGTCTGTTAATTGTTGCATTATATCATTTGAGAGTATGCTGTTAGGTCCATATAGGTTAATGATTTTTATCTCTTACTGCTCTACTTTTTGTTTTACAAGAATATAATACCTCTTTTTGTTACAGTTTTGTTTTTAATTATAGTTTGAGAAATTTTCTTCATTCTAGATTTTTTTTTTTTTTACTTTTGATTTTGTCTGTTTAGAGATTTTCCTGTCCCCAAATTTGGGGAAAATCATCTGAAAGGATTTGAGTAGGATATCTCAATTTGTACTATTAAAGTTTTGATCCAGATCATTTGGGGTGTGTGTGTGTGTGTGTGTGTGTGTGTGTGTGTGTGTGTGGCAACGGAGACTGGGGGAGTTTCCCTGTGTGTTGTAGGATGTTTAGCAGCATCCCTTGTCTGTAATCACTAGATTCCAGTAGCCCTTTCCCCCAGTTGTGAAAAATGAAACTGTAGATATTTTTAGATGTCCCCTCTGATGCGATTGCCTCCAGTTAAGAATGGCTAGTTAGAGAGAACAGTCTTTAGAGCTCAGGCTAGCATAGCAATATTTTTGTGTTTCCACTAGCCCTGTGGAAGAAAACTTCAAAATTCATAGGATAGGAAGCAAAGAATTCAGAGGGGTATTACCTCAAAAATGGAGTATGATTAGTCCTCAACTAAAGGTTGCTCTGTTCTTGCTTATCAAAGCTTAAAACAAAACCTCAAAAATGTCACACAGTTTTAAAAGAACTTAATTTCATCCCAGAGAAAATTTCTAGAATATTTATAAGAATACAAAAATATCCAGGACTCAATAAGATAAAAATCAGAATGTATGGTATTCAATTAAAAAGTTACTAAGTATGCAAAGAAGCAGAAAAATACTATTCATAAAGAGAGAAAGGAATCAATAGGAAAACAACCCAGAAATGACACAGATGGTAGAATTGGTACATAAGAGCATGAAAACAGTTATGACTCTTTTTCATATGTTCAAGAGTGTAGAGGTAAGTTTCAGCATAGTATGTGGAGACATCAAAGATTTTTAAAAATTCAGATCAGCACTTCCATGTTTGTCCAAGACAGATTGAACAGGGACAGAACATGTTCTCCATCTAAAACAAAAAATGAAGAAAATGTATAAACCAGCAGTTTTCAAGACCCTGAACATGAGTCAACAAAGTATAGTGATTGTAAGAGGGAAAACAAATAATTTGAGCTATGTTTTCCTGAGCTTACTACTCAAGAGAGTTTCCAGGCTGTATCAAGGGAGGAAGAATCAAGACAGTCTGACCAATTCCCTGATTTTAGAGACGAAGGCAGCTAGAATTTGTAGGATAGGGGACCAGAGAGGAGAAAGCTGCCCACAACGAACTCTGGAGGTCTACAGAGTGTCTCTTTTGAGTATACAGCAAAACGACTGATAAGCGTGTCCTCTGAGGAAACTATGTGAGTCCAGATAAAGAATTACTTAGCGAATTAGAGGTAACAAAGGTGCCTGATGCTCACACAAGGCCAGGAATACTGCCATTCCAACCAGCCAGGAGGAAAAGCCTCAAGATTCATGGGGCATTGATTAGACTACACAGAGGTCTCTTGGCTGATTAGTGGGGCAGAAGTATCTCTAGACTAAGCATTGGTTCTGCCCTGCCCAACAAATTACAAAAGCAAGATGGGATTTTTGTCTTGATCTAAGACAAGACGTTCATATCCAAGAAGTCCTATAAACTTGAAGCACAAGAAATGAAGATAATGACACCAATGAACCTCATAATCAGTTTAAAATCAGTGACCAAAAAAAAAAAAAAAAAGAAAACCAGCAGCAAGAAAAAAAGGGCACACTATATAGAGAGAAGAAAAAACCCAAGAACAATAGCAGCTTTCTCTTTGGAATGAATGCAAATAAGACATTGGAGCAACATCTTAATATATTTGTATTAGTTTTCTAGGGCTGATGTAATAAAGTACTACAATGAAGTGGTTTAAAATAACACAAGTTTACTGTCTTACAGTTCTGTAGGCTAACACTCCAAAATCAAGATATTGGCAGGGCGATATTCCCTCTGAAACTTTCAGGGGAGAGTTCTTCCTTGCCTCTTCCTAGCTTCTGCTGGTTTGTTGGCAGTCTTTGGCTCAGAGCTGCAGCGCTAGACTTTCTGCCTCCTTTATCACACAGCATTTTCCCCTCTTTGTCTTTGTTTTCACATGGCATATTCTACTTCTTTTATTTTTTTTGCATTTTATTTATCATTTATTTATTTTAAAAGTTTTTGTTCTTAAATTATTTTTGAATGTTTTTAAAAATATGATTTACTGTTAAGTTGGCTTTCATGCAACACGCAGGACTCATCCCAACAAGTGCCCTCCTTATGAGGACACCTGTCATAATGGATTACCACCCACTGTAATGGCTTAATTACATTTACAAAGACCTTATTTCCATATAAGTTCACATTTGCAGGTGCTGAACGGTAGGACTTTAACATCCTATTTTTCAAAACTATATGTTGATTCAACATATACTGTCGATGAAAGAAAAGTTGTCAACTTTACTTAAACCCAATGAAAATACTGTTCAAAACCAAAAGCAAAATAAAAACTGTTTTTAGGTAGAGTGAGTTTTGGTAGTTTGTGTCTTTAAGGTATTTGACTTTTTGGGGGGTGCCTGGGTGGCTCTGTTGGTTAAGCATCTGACTTCGGCTCAGGTCATGATCCCAAAGTTTGTCGGTTTGAGTCCCACATCGGGTTTTGTACTGACAGCTCAGAGCCTGGGGCCCGTTTCGGATACTGTGTCTCCCTCTCTTTCTGCCCCTCCCCTGCTCGCACTCTGTCTCTCCCTGTCTCAAAAATAAACTTTAAAAAATTTAAGGTATTTGACTTTTTTTCTAAGATGTCCTATTTGTTGGCATAAATTTGTTCCCTGTAATTGCTTATTATCCTTTTATTCTCTGTAGGATTTGTAGTAAGTGATGTGCCCTCATCATTCCTGATATTGATAATTTCTTTCTTGTCTGACTGGAAGTATATCTGTTTTATTGTTTTCCAGTGTCTGAAAACTCATGTTTCATATATGTTTTCCAGTTGTTTGAGTTGGGAGATAAATCTGATAACTGTTACACTGTGATAACCAGAAACTAACTGTTGCACCCTCACCTTTAAATGATACTTCTGCTGGACAAAACCCCATCAAAGTTTTTCTCTGCTGTGATAAGAAAATTCTGAACCACTGTCTTCTTGCATCCAGTGTTTGCTCTTGAAAAGTATGATGTTGTTAAGATTCTTTCTCTTTTGTTTGTAACCAACTCCATTTGGAATCTTAAGGATGAAAAGTTGTTTCTTTTTTTTTTTATGTTTTCTTTCTCTTTGATGATCTGAAGTTTATTTTAATATGTATCATTGTGTATTTTTCTACATGTATTCTGTTTGGCACTGTGTTCAGCCTTAAAATCGAACATAGTTCCTTTTTCATCTGTTTTTGTTGTTTTTTTTTAAATCTGGAGGTTTTTATTTTCTTTTTCCATATTTATTCCCTTGTTTTTTTTCCCCATATTTTCCTGGGATTATGTTAGTGTTAGTATTTTCAGTTCTCATCGCTATGTTGCTTGTTTTCCTATCATATTTTTATGTCATTATCACTTTTGCTGCTTTCTGAAAGATCTCCTCAATTATATTTTATACCTTCTAATTTATTCATCAGCAGTATCCACTCCATAATTTATTTTATTTATTTATATTCCTTTACTGCTATATTTTTCATAGTTAATGTTTCATTTGGTTCTTTTAATGAATTCTTATTTGTTTCATTTAATCAATATCATTTCTTATTTTTGAGATTGTTTATTATGCTTAATTTAAAATATTTATGACTATGTTTCTATAATCGTAGTTCATGTGGCATATAATGCTCAGTTTGCTTTTTTTTTTTAAATAATCATTGTCCACCTTAAATGACTACTTATCTTGGTTTATGAGCTCATATTTTCCTTGGAATATTAACTCCCAGTCTACTAATATATATTGGAGAAGAGGTCAATGCTTAAACTCTGTTATATTCCTTCATGTGACTATAGGAAGGAGGAGAGATAAACAGTTGACTGTCCTCTTGGGACAGGTAACCTTTATGATTAGGGATTCTTAAACTATTTGGAAGAAATAGCACTGACTAGAGATAATAATCTCATTAGATCAGTGGTTTTCAAACTGAACATTTAGTGGAGTATAACCACTGTTTTAAAAATGAAGTAGAATTGAATATAGAGGAAAATATCAGAGTACATCACAGTTGATTAAATGTAAGTACTGTTTAGTGAAATTTTTGTTTTAGCTCTGTATCTGTATCTATACACACAAAAAGATATATGCTAGGGGGAAAATGTATTCCTTAACTGTGGATCAAGATCAGATTTTTGAAAGCCATTGTATTGGATTAGAATCCACCAGTCTTTAGGTTGGAGAAGGGAATGCTGCTGATCTACCTCTACCTTTTTCTCCCTGGCCCTTTACCCTACCTTGGCTTTGGTTCTTCCCTGTTACTATCCTGTTGACACCATGATTTTTATCTCACAGGGTAACAGAGCAGTTATAATCCTTTCAAGACAATTTAAGGAAAGTCAGGAGCAGAATGTACAGCTATCTTCCAATTTATTCTCTGCTATACCTGGGCTATCTGATCTAGTATTTCTTTATCCCCTCAACCCCTTCCTTCTGAAGACTGCTATAGCCTTCAGGCTCTCAAGGGGGCTCTCATGGTATTTAGATAGTTCCCCAAAAATGTTTGCTTTTCTCTCTCTTATTTAGTGTCCATGTAATTGATCTTAATTGGCTGAGAGAGAGAGTTAGCCATACTAGTCACTTTTCCATTTTTTCACAGCCTGGAGAAATGCATTTTGAATATTTGATATTAAGTCCTATATTCAGAATCCTGCAATTTTAACTTCTATTACAACACATGTTTTCCTTTATTGCCCAAAGTCTGAACACAATTTGAATGGCTATATAATATTCCATCAATGATTTTATAATTATTTAAGCATTTCTCTCTTGTTGGACATTTAGATTACTTCCACTTGTTTTTCCCCCACAATGAAATATAAGTCTGGGTTGAAAATTTTTATGGCTAAATCTTTGCTCAAAGTTCTGATCAGAATGAACTTTTAAAATTTACAAGACTGACCACATCACTCTCCAGTTTACAAAGAGCTAATTTTTCCCATTGATAAATTATTGTAGCTGAAAGAAAAATCACTAGTAAACAACTAAAACCACTTCTACATTCTATGCTGAGGGATTAGTCTCCAGAAGAAACCTAATATTTTGTTAGGAAGACACAGCAATGGAACTTTTGTTAGGAGAGTCAATATGATATGAAATAATATGAAGAATTGTAGATTAAGAAAAGTAAACTTTTCCCATAATAATGAATGTGAAAAGTTGTGGTTTTGTTTGTTTGTTTGTTTTTTGCTGTATAATAATTTTTGGCTTTTTTAGAGTGCATCTCTGATCAGTACTCTGTAAGGAGCCTTGACATTGGGAGGAGAGGAAATGGAAGGAAGGACTTGGTTCTGAGCAAACACAGGTCTTAGGGAGATGGCAAGATATAAGAGACTAATGAGAAGGGAGGGTTGCAATAGGAGATTCTCTGTGACAACTCGTGTGGGTACATAGTGGTTGCAAAGATGTCTGGTATCCAGTACTTTTTGTTTTAATTTTCTTCTTTTTCTTCCCTCCTCTCCACTCATTAAAATTTTAATAGACCTATATTAGTGACTCATTTAGAGTTATCCTTGTGTTATACATGCTGCCTTGAAGAGGGAACCTCTTATGGTTATGGTGGGATCAATCAGAGGGAGCTGGAGTACATGAGACACAGTGAAGAGGCCCAGGGGGGTTTAAAGGAAATCTGGGCTGATAGGAGACAACCATGACTTGTAAGCAACTGTCCTGGGACTTCTCAGGAGGGTTCAATGCAGGGACAGGCTTTGCAGTCAAGTGCAGGAAGGAGCTTGAGCTGTTTTCTTCAGGTGGTAAAGGACAGTGGTCCTCAAAAGATGAACAAATTTGGAAATACTTGGCCAGCACTGCTTTCTCAATACCCAATGCTTCTTTTTCCTGTCATCCATATTGGTTGTGGTCAAATAAGTAGATGTTTAGTGGTCCAGTGTCTGCTTTCTTTTTAGAATAGTGCATAAAGCCAGAAACAGGTTTGTTTTGTTTGCCAGCACCTGACAGTCTTTGGCACAAGATAAATGCCTGGCAAACATTTGTGAAATAAAGGAATGTAATCAACTGTTGTTATATCTATTGTTACTAAAAGGAAGCACCCAAAGATCAAAATTGTTAGGTTATGATACTGTGAGCAGTATTCCTTCTATTTGTCATATTTTCTGTATACTTTCTGTATTATTTTTACTAAGGCAGAAAAAGAGAACTGACTCTTGGTAAGACCTCTTTACCTGGGCCTTATATTCTTTAGTGTTTGCCTCTGTTTCTGCATTGTTTCTCATAAAAAATTGGTGAAAGTCTCCTAAAATGCCCAGCTTTCCCCATCAGGGAGCTAATTTAACTGATTCAAAGGTACTCCTTTACCGTTTGGACCTCCGGGTTTTGTCCATTCATCTACTAACGTGGAAATTTGTTTTCAATTCTGATTATCTTGTGTATATCTTGATAAATGATGAAAATATTACCCTGATGAAAAATATTATGAATCTAGGCTCATGCTCCCTAGAGTAAAGAGAAGGTTTCCATAAATCAAACACATACTTCCCTCCTTTTTGGTTACCTTCATTAATAATTAGTTGACCTTCTCTTACCTTGAAAGTGTCATAAATTATTGACCAGCTAATCCCTTTGAGAATTGAGAGGGGATTTGGTCCATTTAATGTAATGAGCAGGTTGGTAAGTTCAGATTCTCTTGAGTCACTGGCATTCTATCTTGAAGTTGACATCTTATGTGTTCTAGGTCTTCTCCTTGGCCCTTAAAGCAGCTTCCCTTTTATGACATGCTTTTGTAGAAACAGCTGTAAGAACCAAAGGCAGAATGAATTTTTTTTTTTTTTTGAGACTTGGTTGAGAATAAAACAGAATCCTGAAAACGCAGTCTAATGAGATAGAATTGTATGGATCACTTTCCCACCTCATACTGAAAGCACTCAATCATTTTGCTGTTCTTCGCTTTCAAACTTTTGTAGTCTAGCATTCACTCCCTCCCCTCTCTTTCACTCCTCGACATACTGCAGCTGGATCCAATCCCATATCACCTTACTAAAATGCTTAGGTGATTAATAATCTCCTAATTGACAAACGTGAAGTATACTTTTTAGTCTGCCTCTAATTTGATGTCTCTGTATCTCCCTCCCTTCTCCCTCCCTCCCTCCTCCTCCTCCTTCCTCTCTCTCTCTCTTTCTCTCTCTCTCTCTGCCTCTGCTGATCCTCTCTCTTTGAAAATCTTTTTTGTAGGTTTCATGACCCTAAAGTCTCTCTTGAATATCTTCTCCTTTTGGATTCTCCTTTTCACTGTTTTTTTATGCCTTCTTTTCCCTCACACCCTGTATGTGTTGGTACCTCCCAAGGCCCCATTCTTGGCTGCCTTTTCTACTTTACAAGTTCTTTTGATGATCTCCTACAATACTATGAGCTTAACTAACACAGGACTGCTAATATTTCCAAAATTTATATTTCCAGCTGGGACTTCTCTCTTGGAACTTCAGTTGCATATTTCTTACCGCCAATGTGACACATCCTTCAACAATGTAACTAAAGGCAACACAAACTCAATATATTTAAAACTGAGCTTATTTCATTTTCTTCCCCACATCTGGACCCTCTTCCTTTCTTAATGAGGCCATCCTATGTTCTCTAGAAATCTAGAAGTTATTCTCAACCTTTTTCTGCCTGTGTAATTAATCACCAGGCCCTGTCAATACTTCCTAATAAACAACTCTCAAGTATGTTTCAAACTCTCCATTTCACATGCCATTGCTCACATACCTTCCACCAATTGCATCCTCCTTGTTGCCATCAAAATTGCCTTTCTAAAATACAGATCTGAATCTTGGCACACACTCACTTTAAAATATTTGTTGCATAAAAGATGAAGTCCAAACTCTTTAATAAGGTAACGAGGTCCCTCTACTGAAAAAAAATAGTCTCCTCTGTATTACCTTGTACTTTACATATAATTCTATTATGGCCTCTGACATATTGTATGTGATTATTATATGGGCTGCATATGGGATTATCAAATGGATGACAAACTCATTGAAAGGAAGGGTCATGTCTTATTTTTATATCTCTAGTGCTAAACACACAGAATAGAGCTATATTTAAATAAAATGGAGGAATGGATTAACTGAATAAGAAATGGTGAAAGCTTCTCCCTGCAAAATGAAAAAGACCAGAGGAACAAAATATAAGAAATAGATGGAGTGATGTGAAAATTGCAAAAATAAGAGAGGTCACCAGGTTATAGAAGTCTATTAACTGGGACATTGGATAACCTGTCATTCCAGAACCTGCCCAATACCTTCCTATGGGCTGCCTCCATGGTGGTTTTAAAATATGTCTGTAAACTCTTGAAGCTCATCTCTTCAAAAGGTGGAGCCTAATTCTCCTTCCTTGAATGTAAGCCAGACTTAGTCACTTGCCTCTAATAGAATGTGGCAGAAGAGATGCTATATGATTTCTAATGCTAGTTCCTTAAGAAGATAGTTTCTGCCTGGCTTGTCTTTCCCTGTTGGGTCACTTACTCTGGGTGAAGCCAGTTGCCATTGTTGAAGACATACAGCCTATGGAGAGACCTTTGTAGGGAGATATTGAAGCTTCCACACAGAACTAGACTTAACTTTTTAGCCATGGAGTGAGTCATGTTGAAAGAGGATCTTCAAATGATTGTAGCCCCAGTCAACATCATAATGGCAACCCCATGGGAGAATTGGACAGCAACATGCAGAAGAATGAAACTAGATCATTTTCTCACACCATGCNATAATAATGGCAACCCCATGAGAGATTCCAGGTTGAAATCACCTAGAGGTTGCTCCTAAATACCAAACCCAGAGAAACTATAAGGATAATAAATATTTGTTTTTGTTTTAATCTACTAAATCGTGAAGTAATTTGTTATGCAGCAACAGATAACCAATACATTCTCCTTTAAGAATGATTTCCTTCTGGGGCCACTTGGGTGGGTCATTTGGTTAAGCATCTGACTTCAGCTCAGGTCATGATCTCACAGTTCTCTTTTTTTTTTTTTCTAATGTTTTATTTTATTTCTAGGAGAGAGAGAGAGAGACAGCGTGAGCAGGGGAGGGTCAGAGAGAGAGGGAGTCACAGACTGAAACAGGCTCCAGGCTCTGAGCTGGCAGTCAGCACAGAGCCCGACGTGGGGCCCGAACCCACGAACCGCGAGATCATGACCTAAGCGAAAGTTGGACGCTTAACCAACTAAGCCACCCAGGCGCCCCAATGATCTCACAGTTCTTGAGTTCGAGCCCTGCATCAGGTTCTGTGCTGATAGCTCAGAAGCTGGAGCCTGCTTCAGATTCTGTGTCTCCTCTCTCTCTGTCCCTCCCATGCTTATGATCTGTCTGTCTCTGTCTCTCAAAAATAAATAAATGTTAAAAAAAAAAAAAAAGATGACTTCCTTCTAGATCCTTCAGAATCCTACATATTTTTTCAGGTCCAGTTTAAAAATACTTCAATTGTCCTAGGCTGTTTGAAGTTTCCTCCAATTAGAATTAATGTTTCTCTCTTGTAGTTTTGACTCTTTTTATTGCTTAGTATCATTTATTCTTTTAGTCAAAATGTATTCATATGCATTGTATGCTATATTCCATGCTAGGGAATTGGAGACCAAAAAAAGGGGGGATTTAGAACCTATGAAGATGTTTTTTTCCTTCCTCAATATTTACAACTTTTTGAGAAAATAAATTTCTTCTGATTTTTCTTCATCTTGAGATCATCACTGAGAGTATGAACTCTTGGGTAAGGGCTGTCTGAGTGAGGATCTGGGCTTTGCCTGTTTCCTGTCTTGGCTCACTGTGTGCCTGATTTTGGACGACTTAGCTCTCAAGGTTTAAGTTTCTATCTGTAAAATGGGCATATCAGTAATCCCTGCTTCATATGGTTATTAAGATTAAATGAGTTATGTATGTGAAGGGCTTAGCATGGTTTCTGGCATGAAATACATGCTCAATAAACACTTGTTAGTATTGTTGACTATCCCACTCAGTATCTAGTATAGTGACTACAATACAGTAAGTATTCAGGAAATGTTAGTTTAATTGTGCTATAATGGAATTGGTTGGTGTTAATTATGTTAAGGGAACAGGCAGGCAGAAAAGAGTGTCAGACATGGGGTGTCAGTCATTATCAATCATTTGAGCATTGCGTACAGCTAATTTAGTTATTTATTAATTAGTTTATCAGATATTTTTTCCTATTGTAAGCTATTAACTAGGGACATAGGATAATGAGTGAAAGGCATTTAGATGGGCAAGCACTTGGACCCTGGAGAAAATATTTCTAAACTCAGAAGCTTCTGTAGGAAAGCAACAGGTTCTCCATGCCTGTTTAGATAGTTAAGGAATAACTATCTTTTCATTTATTCAACAAATATTTATTAAATACCTATTATGTTCCAATCATTATTCTAGGTTCTTGGGATTCATCTGTGAACAAAACAGATAAGGATTTCAGTCTCTATATACCTTTCATTCACATAGGGGAAGACAAGCAATATATCATATTCATCATAGCTAATTGCATAATATGATAGAAGATGATAGAAGCTATTAAAAAAATAAAAAGTAAAACAAGGTAACATGAGGTCAAGAGCTCCAAAAGAGTCAGTGTTTGTAGAGGACTGTTCAGCTTGGTGTATCCGTTATAGAGAAAGTGAGATGGGTGTAGAAACTAGAAGGAGATGAGGGAGTTAACGTTAGTGACAAGCAAAGCATAGTCCTGCTTTTACCATCTAATGGGAGTGACAGACATAAGTAAATAAATAATTTAATTTCAAATAATTAAACAAATGCCTTGAAGAAAATAGGATAGCATGAGAAATTCATGGTCCTAGCCCTGGTTGTCTGTGCTCTTTTATGAGAGAGGCTCAAGCTGCTGCCAGGCTCAGCCACCCAGCTGATCAGTCTCTGTCAGGAATACACACCTGTGTGGAGGTGGTCACATCCTGTGTGTCTGTTAACAGGACAGCGGGACTGTTACATGTCATGGCAGGTATCACGTTCCACCCGATTAGTCGACAGAAGAAGAAACATTTATAATGTATTAGTCATACTTCTGGTGGCAGGAATGGGTGGTGATGGATTATCTGAATGACACACAGACTCTAGCCTCTCTGCAAGAGACAGGAGGGGAGACTATGTGAAGCTTTCTACCACTAAGACAGTGGGGTGTTGTCGTGGGGACAATCCCATTATCACATTTGTTCTTCATGGAAACAATTTCCCATAGGTCTGGATTTGATCTTTAACTGAGGACTATTAAAAGGCGATGGCTTCCAGTTTTCTAACCTGGGTTTTAATCTCATTGCTGATAGATGAGATATGTTTATTTCTCAGGATAAGAAAGCCAAGGTTCTCTCTCTCAAAAAAAAAAATTATTTATTTTGAGAGGGCACATGCAGACAAGTGGAGGAGGGGCAGAGGGACAGAGAATCCCAAGCAGGCTCTGCCCTGTCAACACAGAGCCCAATATGGGGCTTGATCTCACCAACCAAAAAAACAGTGAGATCATGACCTGAGCTGAAATCAAGAGTCAGACACTTAACCCACTGAGCCACCCAGGTGCCCTGAAAGCTACGGTTTTCAATGGGCTTTAGCGGCTGGAGTCTCCTCTTTAAGATCTCCAGGGAAGATAGACATCAGTCTGGTCTACTTTGTCTTGACTTTAGTAAGTATTTTATCCAAGGTGTATACCTCTGTCCAGTCCATTCAGTGCTTCCAGCTAGTGAACTGAAAATATGTGCAATGTCTGAAAGCCACTTTAGGCTGAAGAAATCTGTGGGGTATGGAATGTCCAATTCGAATGCGCATTTGTTCTTTGTGCCACTTACATTGGGCCCTGGGGTAATTTAAGTGGAATACTTGTAGTGAAGTCCTGCCTAGAGACAGAAGATGGTCTTGAGGACATCTCCTACTTCCCTTTCTGCTCCACATTTTATGGGAAACACTTTTTATTTATTCATTTTAAACTATTGAAGTTCCAGTTAAACTAATATTTTTTACTCACTAATGTTGCTTGATGCTTTTGTATATGATCTTTAATATTCTCCACTTAAAAACAGTGTGCATGAAATGACCCCATTTATATAAAATGTAAAATCATGTATATTTATAAATACACATATAGAGTCATTAACCGGTATATGAAAGTTGACCAAGAACATGTTAATGTTACATAAAGTAGGTAGAATTCATGTTACCTTTCCATCCTATTGCCATACTATGTAGTTTTTGAATTCTTTTTACAAGGAGAATGTCACCTATAGAATCAGAAGAAAAACAGTTAAGCTATAATAAAGATTTTGAGGAAAAATATTACCATCCATAATCTGAGGTTATTATGATGTCTCAGGAGGAAAAATAATTTGTTCAGGACTCAAACCCAGCCTCACTCCAAGTCATGTGACTGGCTTGACTGGTGTGTTAGGTAACAAAAGATCTCCTAGGGAACCAACAATCTGATTGGAAAAAAAAAGTCACATGGGTCTGAGATATGAAATAATAAATAAAGACAAGGAATGCCTTAGAAATTGAGTGAAAAGGTCAAGGAGGGCTTCCTGGACAATAGAGAGATAGCAAAACTTGGAGAGCTAGGGGAGAAGGGAAAGAACATTCCTGGTAGAAGGCAACAGCATGAGCAAAGCCCCAAGGGCAGAAGTCTACAAGGCAAGTGTAGCAGAGTAATTTGTTGAGACATTAATTTGTGTCTTATGATCTCTTTTCTCCAGAGCTTTAGCTATAGGGCTAAAAGCAGAAGTTGCTTGAAGACAACGGACTTTGCTGGCTTTTGTTTCAGGAGGCTTAGTGTGTGGAGAGAATTACAGGAAGTGAGGAGGGAGTGGCTAATGTGTTTGTGTGGGAATCAGAATGAGAACAGAGGAGAAGCCTTTTTGCCCAAGACTACATGTTGGCTGCCATTTAGGTATATGAAGGCAGCTGCACCTGTACCTCTTCACAGAGCCCCAGTGGGGTGGGAAGACCATGCAAGAGAGGGCTGCATGCTACTTCCAGTGCCAAAGCCCTGTGCTAAGTGTGAGATTCCTAACACACATCCAGATGACAGAACTTCAAAGTGCTATGGAAAATGGATAAATATACACATATAACCACTTGTAAAAATCTATTGCTTGACTGGGTCAGGTACCTTCTGAGATCTCAGTTTGCCCAGCAACCAAAAAATGGGCATATTGATCCCTTTCAGTTAAAAAAAATTCAGTGATTCTCTGAAATTTGAAGGTCTATATCTGGAATCAGTTCATTTCTACCTGCAATGCAGGGAGGATGGTGTGGAACCTTCATTTTCAAAGAGCAACCACCAGAATCTGCAATATGCATACTGCTTTTCAGCGGGAAGTAGGAGTATGCGTGGTAATTGAAACTGCCTTTTGAATCTTCTAAGCCAGCAGGATCTGATACCTGATCGGATGAGCATTGTTTCTTCCTTCCTGTAAAATCAGCTAAAACAGGAAGACTCCAGTGCAAATTTCCATCACAACTGGAGAAACCTTCCCTCCACTCATCCACCCACACTGTCTCTTCACCTGCACCCTTTATATGTATAGATTCTTGTTTTCAACCAAAGGGGCTCAGCTCCAGAGAGACAAATCATGCACAAAGAGGAAAGAAAATCTCTTCCTAGACCTGAATATTTAGTGATGAACTAAACCTTCAGAGAGGGGAAAATATATGATTCTGTTGAGAAGGGAAAATAAGTGTCCTCCAAATCAATGTGAAAACGGAGACCCAGGGAAGTGAGGTTCACATCTGTCCTTAATGCAGCTTTGGAAAGATAGAGGCGGAGACAATAAATGATATATCAGCGATGGCGCTCTGCTTAGAAATTGCAATTCTAAATGTCATATGCAGTGAGCCTCTCTCATTCCCCCCATAATTCAAGACAATTCACAAGAGATAACTTCTTTTCTCTGCCATAATAATATTCTCTAGCTCGTATCCCAAATAAACAACATTGGTTACTGCTTTAAGCAATACCTTCTCCATTTTCCCACATCACTTAAATCAACAACCCCTTTCTCTGTGTGATCTGAATCCCAAACCTCCAAGCTTGTGCTTTGCTGTAACACGCTCCCCATTTTGAATCCTTGTTGCTTATCACAAGTGATATGAAAGAGCAGGTCAGCATTGCCCTGCTTCTACACTAGTTTTTCACCACTCTAGATAAGAAAGGAATATTTTGTGTCTTCCTCTTTTTTTGTTGTTGAATCATCATTTTAATCTTTATCATGATCTACTTTTTTCTCAAACCAGTGGTTTTTCTAAGCATAGATCTGTTTCTTTTTATTAATCTTCATAGTCTCCAATTCAGTCATCTCCTTACTGAAATGAGAAGCCTGGTATTCACATCACTCAATATGGTTGGTTTTAGAGCTCTACGAAGATTAAAAACACAGGAAGGCTTGCAAGCAACCTATAGGGAATAGAGAGGTTATTGTTAATGTGTTTCTTCATTGAACAGAGCTCGTGCACACATTTGGAAAAAAAGAGAGAGTGACTGTTCAAAGACACTGGCAAAAGTGCTATCTGGGACATTTTATCCAAAGTAAAATGTGACATCACTGTAGATGATCCTTCTAATGCTCCTGTTAGAACTGGCTGCTTGACTAAGAGTAGCAAGGGAAAACAATCATCCTTTCAAAGTGGGGCTGAACTTGGGGAAGAAGAAAATGCTCTGGGCAGAAAAATAGAAATGGTTGAAGTTTATGAAGCCAAAGCTGCAAGGTGTTGACAGAATATTCAGAACTTTGCATTCCTCTGGGCCTTCTGAATTCCTTTTCTTTTCCCTAAACACATCAGTTATAGTGAGATGTCCTCAGAATTGGAAGGTAAAGTATCTAAAAATTGTCAAAGAAATCAATTAATTGAACTATCTTTGGACATGGCCAGCCCTGGAGATGTGTTACACTGGTGTGATTGAGTGGAGATGGGAGTGGACACTGATAACTGTGTTTAGGATTTGTCTTTAGGACTAGAATCACAGTAATTAAAGAGTGGGTTTAACAGAATTAAGTAGTAGCTACTATAACAGTAATCACATAGATACTGTGCTAAGTATTTATATACATTCTTGCTAAGCATCACAATAGCCTAGGAGGTAGGCTATTATCACTGTTTTACAGATCAGCAAACTGAAGTTCAGAGAAGTTGAATGATGATTCCAAGGTCACACAGCTTGTCAGTGGTGGAGCAGGGAATCAAATCCAGGTTTAGATGACTTCAAAACTTTACTTCATGGAGAGAAGTTTCTATGTGGATTTTGGGGAGAAGGGAGTACACTGGAAGGAGACACTGCATTTGGTAGCATCACATCATAGTGGCCAAGAGCATACAGATCTGAACAGTAATCTAGCTGCCTTGCTTAGGCTTGTGTGGCAACCTCTCCAAGCCTCTGTTTTCTGCAAAACAGAAGTATCTGAATGTCACATACTTGACATGAGTGTCAAGTATTCAGATCACTTAGGAGGTGGAGTCTATTGCAGGAGAGAATCTATTTAGCTTTGGCATACCTGGGTAAATATCCCACTGGATCCTCCAATTTTCTATGATCTCATGCTCACCAAGTCATCTTTCAATAGCTAATTTGGTTTCTTGTGTACTTGATACAGCCCGGTTACTGGAAATGGACATCTGAATCTATAAATGAATATATTTGCATCTGGTCTCTGTATCAGTGTCTCTTGAGTTGGGTAAGTTTGTCCAGACTCATGCAATTCCTATAAGGACACTGTTGACCTTCTCACATTGAGCATACTCATGACCAAATTATGGAACATATGGGGGTTTAACTTCATTGAATCAGCTGACTGGACTGTTCCTTTTGCTCATTTTAGCCTGGCTTTGCTACACATTCCTTTTAAGAATAACCAAAATAAAAATACTAGCAGCACAATAACCACAGTGATGATTTCTATCATTACCCAAGGGCTTTTGTGTCAGTTGCTGTGCCAGACACATCATGGACTTTATCATTTAACCCTTACATGTCCTTTCTGAGAGCCTTCTGTTTTACTGGGAAGAGAGCCTCAGAGAGGATGCCACATGAGTCTCAGCAGGGTAGCTGGATTCCTGTCTAGATCTGTATACTCTTACCTTTATGATGTGAACCTAGTTTTGTCTTCATCTCTCCAATTTGGGCCAGTCTTTTGGCTTTGGGGCTAAAACTGTGGCTTGCTGAATAGAGAGTTTTGTATCAGGCTACCATAAGGAAACCCCCTTCCCAGCTTGCCTAGTTCTCTGAGACTTTGCTGTAGGGGGGTGCCTTTAAAGCCCTGATAGGCTCAGATGTATGGATGTGTTTGAGTTCTTGGGCCTGTGAAATTGAAGATCAGAGCCTAAGCTCTGGTCTCCTGGTTGGAGACCTGGTATGAGAAATGTGGAGGGTAGGGAGGTAGGAGGGCATGGAAGAGAAGGTCCTCTTTGCATAGCCAGCTCAAATTCCTCTCTGATTTCTCTCTGTAACATCACTATCTTCCCTCTCATAGTTCCATAGATTCAAAGCCTCAGGCACCAGCTGCCACTGTGTCATTGAAGGAGGCCTTGATAGGCTTCCCTTGAGGAGTCATGCATGAGTTATGATTTCTCCAATACCAAATTTATGATGATGATCATCATCATTAATAGCAACCTCTTAGATTTATAAAGCACCTTTCTCCTAACAATCTCTGTCCTAGAGATTGTCTCATTTATCCTCACAGATCTCCAGGGAAGAGGAGGAGGCAATATTATCATTTTTACATTATGGATTGCTATGATCAAGAGGTTTTTATTGCAGTACTTATTTCCATGTGGAACTGTGTTAGATGCTGCATGAAGAGATTCCACTAATTCATCAAGTATTTTCTGAGTGTCTTTTATATGCCAAAATAACTCTGTGATGTTATTATATTGTCCCACTTTACAGATGAATAAATGAAGTCTCAGAGAGGTTTAATGACTTGCTCAGCAGCATACATGAATGAATGAATAAAATATTCCTGACCTCACCTAGAAGACAGCATTACAAAGAATACATAGTCTTTGTTGAGCACTTACTAGGTGCCGGAGGCTATGCTAAGAAAAAGACAGGAAATGGGGTGCATGGGTGGCTCAGTCAGTTAAGCTTTTGACTTCGGCTCAGGTCATGATCTCATGGTTTGTGAGTTTGAGCCCTGCATTGGGCTCTGTGCTTGCAGCTCAGAGCTTGGAGCCTGCTTCGGAGTCTGTGTCTCCTTCTCTTTCTGCCCCTCCCCAACTTGTGCTCTGTCTCTCTCTCTCTCTCTCAAAAATAAATAAATGTTTAAAAAATTTTTAAAAAAGAAAAAGACCGGAAATATTTGTTAATCCATTTAACAATCCTACATGTCTGTTATATGTTAGTGATTTGTAGCCCTCTCCACTTCCCAGATAAGGCATAGAGAGGTTGAGTATCTTGCCCATGTGAAGCCACTCATCTGGTAAAGAACTAGCCTTGAGAGGGAGAAAAGCAGGGTGGAGCCAGCTTGCTAGAGTTGGATTCTAGTTCTAATACTTGCTATATGATCCTAGGCAAATCTCTTAACTTTTCTATATCTCAATTTTTTCATTTGTAAAGTGGAAATAATACAAGTATGTACTTTATAGGGTTGTTATGTGTGTCAAATACAATTTTATATATACATACATATGTGTGTGTGTATGTATGTGTGTGTATGTTTTTATGTATGTATGTATGTATCTATCTTCCTACCTGTCTTAGAATTCTGCCTTGTGTATATTAGCTGTGGGTATCTGAGATCCAAATCCAGGAATTCTGACTCTGGAATTTTATACTATTTTGCTTCAAACATAATTCTTTACAGGGTCTGATACAGTAACATTTGAACCAAGTTTCCAAAGGACACACAGAGGCTTGGTTCTAGCGATCTTGTTCTAGCTCAGTGAATGGAGAATAACATGTAATAACTGAGTGATCAGTAGGTAGACTTTTTTTTATACCTTTGTAATTCTCTAGGAATCAGAACTTTGAGGCTTCAGCATCTTTGGATTTCCTTTGTCTAGAGGTCATTAAATTATTTGTTTAGAAGATACACGGAAAGTCTGCCAGCCATGAAGGTTGTTGTGTACTCTCTGGTTATTGAAAAATTTTTTTTGAGGAGATTCCAAAATTATACTTGACTGTGTGTTGGAAAACTGATTTTCCTTTGAAGATTCAGCCTAATGAATATGGGCCAATCTCTTCATTACAAACAAACATCCCATAAAATGCTGCATTATCTTCAGAGAATATAGTGGAACTACTTGGTTATGGGAAGCTTAAGCTTTGCCTTAAACTAAAACTTCCAACCAAATTCTTAACAATTCCTTTTAAAAGACATTTATCGAATATTTTACTTTTCTCCTGAACCGTTGAAACCTTTTTCAATAAACCAAGTTCTCTTGTTTTCCAACATAATTCAATAGAAGTTTACTAGTATCATGTGAACTAATTCATAGTGAACTCTATCTAGTTGAACCAGAAATGTCTATGTATATTATCTAGGGTAGAAGCACTTACCAAATTGGTACCAACACAAAAATAAAAAGAATGAGGGGTTATGTCCAATCAATATTTTTATTGGAAAAAACCTTATATGGTATAGGTGAGCTATTTAAGTCCCAAGGTTTGTCATTTAAGCAAAGGATATAATAAAATATATTTCCACTGAAGAATAGATATGCCTTAGTAGTGAGAGCTACCATTTGTTAAGCATAACCCAGTAAGACAGGCATGATGACCCCCACTGTACAGATGGGGGTATTAAAAGTTTTGAGAGGTCCAGTATCACTTTCCTGGGATGGTAGGGCCAGGATTTGGACCTAGACCTATTTGAATCCTAAAAATATACTCTTTATTACGGTCTTATCCATGATAAGTGGTAAAGACCAAATTTGAATTCCTGTATTTGATGGCTCGTATCATTGGATAGCACCTCATTATCTTTCTAGAAGTATATTTGTTTTTGTTTCTCTGAAGAGCTTTATTCTTTGGAAATAGTCCATCATTATATTCTTTTATGTGAAAGGTAAACATCCAAAGGATATAATTTGAAGCCTTCTCTAATATATACCATTATGGCAGAGATCTCTGTAAACTACCCGTGGCCCACATTAGCTTAATCAATAAGACAATTTGTTCATATTCCAATGTAGATCAAAGAAGAGGGACAATCCATTGGATTTTTAACTCTTCAGTAATAGAGCGTTCATTCCCAAACTTCTTTTGCTCTGTAGAAATAAAAATTCTCATTCAGTATGTTTTTGTGATTTGAAAGGTAAAAGAGAGGCAACGTGGTATGTTAAAATAAAAAAAAAAAATACTGGATCTCTACCTTTTGCCCCTGTGTAGCTCAAGGGGATTTAGACTGTGGCCTGCTGTTTATAGAGTAGTAGTCAAAAAACAGGCTTTACAGGCCTTGGGTCGGCTAGTTGGACAAGCCTCTCAATTTCTCAGAGCCTCATCCCTTCCCTGCTAAAGTGGAATTGGTCCTCTCTGCCCTATCTAACTCCCAGGAAGATAATGAGGATCAAATGAGAGAGCACACACAATTGTTTAGGAAACTACAAACAGCTACATGAACTTAAAGTACAATTATGAATATGACAGGGAGGAGAGCACCCCTAATCTAAGGAGGTGTATTTGTCCTTCATGTACCCTCTCATTTTACTTGCCCTTGCTTTCTCTTCATACAGTAGTCTCCCTTTCCCTCCCTCACTTTCATCTGCTGCCTCCTTTTCTCCCTCCTGCTGGAGTTTATGACCTAGGCTAATGAGACAAATATGGCTCCTCACATCAAGGGTGGGGAATTAAGGCCTGGTTATAGCCCAATTTAATTTTCATGATCTCTTGAACAAGTGAAGGAATGCTTGGGAAGCAGGCTGCTCTTGGCCTGATGCCGGCCCAGCCTGAGTCGGGGCAGCCGTTACCCACACTAGCTCATCACACTCTTGGTAGACATTTCAATTAGAAGTCATTACCCTTCCCTCCATGCTTTCCTCGGCAGAGGCAGTGCCAGCCCTGGGTTTTGGTCCCAGTTCTGTCACTTAGCAAGTAACCTAGAGTCAGTCATTCAACTTTTCTAAACCTTAATTTCCTCATTTATAAAATGCAGATATTAATGATATCTGCCCTACTTTTCACACAGGACTGTTTTCAGGATTGCTTTAAATTAGGTAAGCAAAGGTGATTTTAAACTGGCAAGTTTTCTCTTTTTAAAAATTGTTTTGTAGCATGCCTGATCATTCACAATTTTTATGAATTCATCTAACTTAAATGTTTTCATGGAATATTTTTGGGTAGCATCTTTGTCTTTCCTAGTTCTCCTGTGATTATCTGAGATACAAACAAAGTACTTTACCAGACTCTTCAGAATCTAATAAATGTAAAATATGCTATATCTTAGATATGTAGTGGTAAGAAGTATAGAAGTTGGAATTCCATATAAACTCATTATCTTCCCACTCTTCAAACAAAGACTCTGCCCTTTACTCATGGGGGCCTTGGTGACATCTTTATTCCTATTTTTGGACTTCCAGTGTTATTGGGGTTTCCTTATATTCACTGAGTCTTGCAAATGACTGGATTCACTGTCCAGGACTGGCCTATCTCTTCTCTGTGTGGACACAGGCTCTATCCCCTAGATTGCTTGGCTGATGTGCTCTTCACTCATTAAATGCATGAGCTATTTCCTTTGCAGTTTGCTTTTTCTGCCAAGGGAAGGTAGCTGAATTAATTTCACTGATGGTTGCAGTTTTGTTTCTCCTCTTTTCTGTCTTGTACTGTCTAAGGTTGAAGAGTCACTTATTATATTAATTGAGTCCTCCAAGGACCTCTTTGCTGACACAATTCTCAATGCTACCCCTCTCTGTTTTTAAAGATTTTATTTTTTAGAGTAGTGTTAGGTTCACAGCAAACATGAGAGGAAAGTACAGCGATTTTCCACATTCCCTCTTCCCGTCCATGTTTGTAGCCTCCCCCACTATCAACATCTCCCACTAGAGTGGAATATTTTTTGTAATTGATGAACTACCTTGACACACCATAATTACCCAAGGTCTGTAGTTTACCTTAAGGTTAACCTTAATGTGTTATACAAAGTCTGTAGTTTACCTCAAGGTAAACCTTAATGTGTTATACATTCTATGCATAATGACATGTGTCCATCGTTGTAGTATGATATAGTCAATTCTCATTGCCCTAAAAATCTTCTGTGTTCCACCTATTTATTCCTCCCTCTACCCCTGGCAACTACTTATCTTTTCATTGTTTCCATAGTTTGACCTTTTTCAGAATGTCATCTAGTTGGAGTCCTATAGTATGTAGCTTTTTCAGGTTGATTCCTTTTACTTAGTAATACATATTTAAGGCTTTTCTATGTCTTTTCATGGCTGGATAGCTCATTTCTTTTTTAGCATTGAATAATATTCCATTGTGTGGATGTAGTACAGTTTATTTATTCATTCACCTACTGAAGGACATCTTGGCTACTTCTAAGTTTGGCAGTTATGATAAACATCCGTATTCAGGTTTTTGTGTAGACATAAGATTTCACCTCTTTTGGGTAAGTGTCAAGGAGCACAATTGTAGGATTGTATGGTAAGAATATGTTTAGTTTTGTAAGAAACTGTCAAACTGTCTTCCAAAGTGGCTGTACTGTTTCGCGTTCCCACCAGCAGTGAATGAGAGTTCTTGTTGCTCCACATCTTCACCAGTATTTGGTGGTGTCAGTGTTTTGGAGTTAGCACGTTCTGATAGATGTATAGTGGTATCTTGTTATAATTTGCATTTCCCTAATGAGACATGATATTGAGCAGCTTTTTTTTTTTCTTTTCTCCATCTGTATATCTTCTTTGGTGAGGTATCTATTAAGGCCTTTGTCCCTTTTTAAATTGGATTATTTTTTATTGTTGAAATTTCAAAGTTATTCATATATTTTGGACGACGGTTCTTTATCAGATGGGTCCTTTGCAAATATTTTCTCCTAATCTGTGGCTTATCTTTTCATTATCTAGACATTATCCTTTGCAGAGCAGACATTTTTTATTTTATGAAGTCTAGCTTATTAATTATTTTTTGCTTGGATCATACCTTTCATGTTGTATCTAAAAAGTCATCACTATGCCCAATGGTAATCTAGGTTTTTACCTACGCTATCTTCTAGGGGTTTTATAGATTTGCATTTTACATTTAAGTCTGTGATCCATCTTGAGTTAATTTTTGTGTAGGGTAGAAAGTCTATGTCTAAATTAACTTTTTGCACGTGAATACCTAATTGTTTTAGCACCATTTATTAAAAAGATTATCTTTGCTCCATTTTCTTGCCTTTGTTACTTTGTCAAAGATGAGTTGGCTACATTTATGTAGGTTTATTTCTGGACTCCCTTCTATTTCATTGATGTATTTGCCTATTCTTTTGCCAATACCATGCTATTGTGATTACTGTAGCTTTATAGTAAGTCTTGGCATCAAGTAGTGTCCATTTTCCAACTTTGTTCTCCTTTTACATTGTGTTATGTATTCTTGGTCTTTTGCCTCTCCTTATAAACTTTAGAATTAGCTTGTCAATATCCAAAAAAGAATAACTGGCTAGGATTTTGATTGAGATTGCGTTGAGTCCATAAATTTGAGAAGAACTGGCATCTTGACAATATTGAGCCTTTCTATCCTTGAACATGGAATATCTCTCCATTTGTTTAGTTCTTCTTTGCTTTCATTCATCAGAGTTTTGTAGTTTTCTTCATGTAAATCTCATATATATTTTTGTTAGATTTATACCTTAGTATTTCATTTTGGGGGGTTACCAATGTAAATGGTGTTGTGTGCTTTGTATTTTAAATCCTATTTGTTCATTGCTGGTATATAAGAAAGCAGCTGACTTTTGTGTATTAATATTCTATGCTGCACTAATTAGTTCCAAGAGGGGTGGGTTTTTTTTTTTTTTTTGGTAGATTCTTCAATATTTTCTACATAGATGATACCATCTGCAAACAAAGAGTTTTATATTTTCCTTTCCAATCTGTGTATCTTTTCATTTTCTTGCCATATTACACTAACAAGGACTTTTAGTACAATATTGAAAAGGAGGGGTAGGAGAGTCCCTTGCCTTATACCTGATCTTAGTGGAAAGCTTAGGGTTTTTCATCATTAAGTATGATATTAGCTATAGGGTTTTTATAGATATTCTTTATCAAGTTGAAGAAGTTCCCTTTAATTTCTAGTTTATTTAAAAAAAACCTTAAATCATGAGTGGGTGTTAGATTTTTTCAAATACTTTCTCATATTTATTTATATAATATGATTTTTATTTTTTTAGCCTGTTGAGGTGATGGCTACCTCTCTATATTTTTACCGATAAAACATAGTTTTGTTAGAAATATTTTATTTGAAAATTTATTTAGATTATATTTTTGATAAGTTTCCCCCCTCTCTTTTTCCTCTAAATGTTTTAATTCTCCAGAACCCTGTCTCCAGGCTTCTTTTTATGTGTATTCACCCCATAGATGACTTCATTGATCCCAAAGGCTCACTTACAATCCATAACTGAGAAAAGGGGATTAGGAACATTGTGACCTGAAAATATCTCTAGTTCCTTACACTCCAACTACAAGTACATATATTTCATCTGAGCTAACCAGGTGCCAAGATCTTTTAGTGACTGGGTGCCAAGATCTTTTAGTAACTGGGTATGGATAAGGCCTTAGGCTTTGCTGAGGTACTTGAGAAAGAACTTGATGGGATTTCTCCTAATTGCTGGGGAGTCGCCCAGAGAAATAATCAGAGAACCGGGATGAGGCAAGGAGATTGTTGGTTCTGGGGAGAGGCTGATTTTCAGGGATCCTTGGACATTAGAAGAAAGCCCAGTGGCCATTCATGGCAGTGTGCTCATTTCCTTAACCTACAAAAGGGCAGGAGGAAGTTGAAAGAGTGGGCTGTCTTTCCTTTTCTCCAGGTTGAAAGAGTTTTGGTAGAACTGCTTCTCCTAGCAGCCTCTGTGAAGGCTGATATCCTGTCCTTAAACCACAAGTCCACAGGAAAAGATATACTTTGAGCTTTTACCTTCTTTCAGATTCCCCTAATTGAGGATATCCTAGCATTTAGGGTTGATGAGCCCCAACAATCAGGAAAGTGGTCAGATTGAATAATGAGGACACAAAAATGGTGAAATAAACCTACTAGAAGAGTTGGATGACCATTGAATGAGGCAGAGAGAGAGGGAATTATAGAGAGCAAAAAATAGAACATAATGTTCTTTATAACTTAATTTTTGAGGTAAAAATTAGACTATTTGGGTTAAAGGAAAGGATGACTAATGTTAAGGTTCAGATTAATGATCTGGAGCAATAAAAACAAGAATTTTATTAAAACATTTCTTTGGTTTGATTCTCCTTCTCCCTCCCTTCCAACCTAGTCACTCTAAATCAGAAGCAGAGACAAGGACTTGGTGCAGGCAGTGTGTTTTAGAGATGATTCCTGACAGCAGGAGTAAGAGGGGATGGAGAATAAGACCGGGAACAAGACAGGGAATGAGTAAAATCCAATATGAGGATGCATTGTTGAAGTCTCTGCTGTGGGCAACAAGACTCAATTCCACTGAGACCTCTTGAGAACTATAGAGAATTCTTCCTGGAATTGAGTCCCTGAAGGAAAGGAGTCTGGAGCATTTATCTACTGTCTCCCATTCCCCATTAATTGAGGGATGCCCCTGGGAACGTTAATTCCTCTGAATTTCCACATGTGAACAGTGGTTGAAGTGGACAGCTTGTGGACAAGGTGAGTTTGAGCACACATTATACTGTCCATTGCAGCTGTAGTTGACATCAGAGGTTGGCCAAGTGGATGTGAGTCATTCCTGTTACAAATACTTAGGCAAAAAGATAAAAATAGGAAAGCTTGAAAGAAAAAGTGATGGGGGCAGAAATTCAAGAGATCCAGCATACAAATATATGATTTTGCATAAGGAAAAATACAGATGGAAAAGCAGCAAAAGGTAAAACCAATCCTTGGTACTGCCTTTCTGTTTTCTGTTTTTGAGAATTTGACTACCTTAGATCCTTCACGTGACTAGAATCATACAATATGTGTCCTTTTGTGACTGTTTTATTTTGCTTAGCATAATGCCCTTGATGTTCATCCATATTACAGCCTGTGGTGATTTCCTTCTTTTTAAAGGCTATATAATATTTCATTACATATATATACAAATTTTTTAAAAATTTTTTCTTTTTAGTACATTTACCTGTTGGTGGACTTTTGGATTGCTCCCTACTCTTGGCTGTTGTGAATAGTGCTGCCTTGAATATGGATGTACAAATATCTCTTTGGAATCCTGCTTTGAATCTTTTGGATATATATTTATAAGTGGAATTGCTGGATCATGTAGTCATTCTGTTTTTAGTCTTTTAAGGAAGCTTTGTACTGTTTTCCATAATGGTGTATCGTTTTATGTTCTTAATACTTGCCAACACTTACCTTCTTTTCTTTTGATTGTGGCCATCATGATGGGTGTGAGGTGATATCATTGTGGTTTTGACTTCCATTTCCCTAATGACTAGTGATGTTGAGAGAGAGAAATTTTTGTTGAATACACAACTATATACGGATCCTAGACAAAGGCCTTCCAGAATGCCACCACCACTCCTTCCTGCCTCATCTTGGATGAACTTAGCATGCTAGGAGTTGATATCAGAGGTAAAAGAATACCTAGGTTGAACTTAGTGTCCAACTGCTCTAATGTAGGGTGGGTGGGGTAGCAGGAGTCTCCAGGCACAATATGTCAGATTATGTGTCATTATTGTGTTTCTGTATGTTCTTTTAAGTCTTAAATAGGAAATCAGATAGTGGTTGGTAGGCCAGAGGGCATGGTTCAACTGCCTCCAGGAGAGGAGTTTGACTATTCAGTTACGCAAGGTAACAAGCCCCACCCATTCTGGTTGAAGGTCAGGGATGGTTTCCAGGCCCAGTGTAGGGGATGTGGATTTCAAGCCAGAAAGTCTCTGGTAAGGCAGGGATTGCTAGGTTAGTGTGATCCTAAAGATGATTGATTTCTAAGCTAGAATGTATTCTTTTTTACTTTCTGACATTTCTCTCTTCTTCCTTGTGCTTAAACTAGGATTTATGGAAAATTATTTCTATGACTGGTAAAGCTAAAGCTGGGGGAAGGTCATGTCACCAGAGTTGAATAAAGCGGTCAAACTAAAAAATAGCTTCAGCCTAGAAACTGAGAAATGGAAAAAATTCTTAGTGCCCTGAACATCAGAAGGTTTATGTTCCACACCTGTTCTGACACTAAATTCTAGGTCATTGTGGGGTTTTACTTTTTTTCATTTGTGAAATGAGGGGGATAGACAGGTTAATCTTAAAAATTCCCCTACCAATTCTGCAGGAGAAATCAATTTGGCATCTGATGATTCTTTTTAATTCAGTAAGTATTTATCAAGAATCCTCCATGGGGATGGGCTAAGCAGAAGTAAAAGAATTATAGTCTTTGCCCTTAAGAAGCTTTTGGTTTAGTGAGAGAGGCAGGCAGGTAAACTATCAAGCAAATGAGCACCTAAACACATTAGAGTTTTTCACAAGGCTCTATGGAGGAAGAGCTTCTTCCTCATGTTGAAGGAAGAAGTTAATTCTGCATGCTGGAGTCAGGAGAGAATCCAGGAAGTGGTGCCATTTGGCTTGAGATCTCTAAGGAAGACTTCAATGGAGAAGGGAAGAAGAATCATCCTGGGAGAGGGATGGATATATGTAATTTCAAGGAAGCATAATGGTCCATAGTAAACTAGAGAACCAATTTTAGTTTATTATGGAGTATGGGTTCATGAGATGAAGACAGTGGCTGAAGGTGAGGCTGGAAGAGTAGTTTGGGGTCAAATTGATAAAGAACTTGAAGACCACTTTTTTTTTTCCTTAAGTACTTGTAGTTTATCAATTAGGAATGTTTTAGGCCACAAGTAATACACTATCCAACTGGCAGTGGCTTAAGTAATAAAAACATTTAATTTTCTCATGGAGCAAGAAGTCTATAATCACTCCAGTTTGGTGCAGCATCCAAAAAATATCTGCAATGGTTCAGGATCTTCCTGTTCTTTCTCTTGCATTACCTCTTACAAAACTATTTTCAAGGTAGGAAGAAATAGTGCTGGGAAGCTCTCTTTGAGTTTGTATCAATTATCCTAGACATTTCCTGGATGACTTCCCCTTACATATCCCTGACAAAAGCTATATCACATGCTTGTCCCTAGCTGGCTACAGTGAGGTTGGAAAAGTAAGCATTTGAATGCTGAGTGATTAATGTAAGGTATTTTTAATCATATCCTGGAATTTGGGAGGGATGTGCTCTTCTGAGTACATTATCTGCCTATCTTCTTGAATAAATTCTGGGTTTAGTTAGCTAGGAAAAAGGGGAAAGAATGGAGATTGAGTAGTCAACCAAAAGTGTCCAGCAAGGAAGCTAAGGAGTTTTCTAAGCAGAATGAGTGACATGATCTGATTTGTGGTTTAGGATGGTTTTCTGGAAAATATATTGAGAGAGCCTTCCTATTCTGAAGCATGGGCATCAATTTATCTTACAGAGTGTTAAATTCTAATAAGGTCAGAGTAAATCTTAGAGAGCACTCAACAGAGTGAATATCTCAAAACTTTTACCTTGTGAAGAAAGATCCAAATCTTTGGTTCCAGAAATAAAATTTCTTTTTGAATAATTAAAGCCTATGTCATTGTGATTGATGGGCCAGGAAAATGTTTTAACCTTTTTTCATCAAAAAAAATGTTTCTTTCCCTTTGAAACATTGGATATTTTTATTTCTTACACAGGCTGGGGTCTTTAGCTACAAATGCCCTTTACCTTCCACAAATGAATGACACCATATTTAGACAATAACTTACATTTACAGTCATTTTTTTGCAGATAGGTTCTGACCATGAGACTAATGCCATCCAATGAAATGTGAGCAGAATGTCAATCCCTTTGGTTTAAAGCCATTAAGAACCAGTATACCTCCTCTTTCAGTCTTCTCTCCTACTTGTGCTGACCTTGGATGCTAGGTATTTCAGATGGCATAGCTAAAAGATGGAGGAGAGTTACTGATCCAACTTTACATGAGCAAGGAAATAATCCTATCCGGATAATATAGATGAGAAAAAATGCCTTGAAAGTGGTAGTTACTACTACTGGTGTTATTATGATATCAAGTAATGCTTTCACTGCTGCCTCAGCTCATAGAGATTAATCCTCAACTGGTTTGGTAGGGTTCCATTTTGTTCAGGAAACAAGGCTTTCCTTTCAAACCCTGATCCTTTGCAAGTTGTCTGAGGTAGAATGGAGGGTACTGTCTACTCAGGGAGCTTACAAATACCTTGGGCAATGGACACTGAAGTGTCCATAGTTGAAAAGAAATCAGTGCTGAGTCTCACCTGACTTTCAAGTTCACAGATCGTTCTTCATTCATATTTAACTGGTTCCACTCCTTCCTCTCCAGTTTCAGCCTCTCCTCTAACTTCTCATCCTTCTTTGTATATATCTTAGGCAAATATAGTCTTTAGAAGTAGAAATGCATGCATGCAAATATTTCTGTCTTGTATTTAGATCAGGGGTTTTCTTCATACCTTTATTTGTGCTTTGGTGAAGGCAGAGTAGGGGGAAAATGCCCTCAGCTAGGAGTGAGGGAGCAGAACTGAGAAGTATACCAAAACACATAGATTATGATTTTGAGTTATAACCTGTTATATTATTATCTTTGATGACATGATTATTAATAATGAATAGATGAAACATGGGTTGCTGAGAGACAATATAACAAGAAGGAAATTCATGGAAACACTTTTTGAGAAATGTATTATATGGTTTGCAATCATCCTGAACCATCAAAACACTTTTCATCTGCTTCTAAGAGAAGTAAACAATAAGCTGTATTTGGGTGCACATAGGTGCCAATACAAATGAAGAAGCAGAGCAACCAACAGTTTTGAGAAAAGATTTCTAAAGCCAAACAGACTGCCTTTATAGCCTACAGATGGAGGATCAAGGAATTATAGATGTAGAAATTGAGACCTGATAATATTTCGGCTCAGGTCCAAGGAAGTGACCAGCTTCATAGAACCAACATGGATCACCTTAGGAAATGCAAATGACTCAGAAGACAGCAGAGAACAGAGTAACAGCAAAATATGTCTGAGGAACACCAAGATGAAAACCCAGATCTTAGCTACTTCTGACTGAGGATTTCTCCACTAGTTATCAAGGATGCTTTGAAACTTGACAAGATACTTCTGTAGGAATCCCACATGTTATCCTTTGAACCATATCTTTATAGCTAAATTGTCCTCCAACAATATAAAGCACTGTTATCTCCTTTTAAAACCTTTTTGCTAAAGCAAAACAAACACAGAAAAATATGTAAATCATAAATGTACAGCTTGATGAATTTTCACTAACTGAATACACCCATGTGGCCAACACCCAGACAAAAATAGAACATTACCAGTACTCCAGAAGCTGTCTTCATACAACTTTTTATTTTAAAATAGTTTTAGACTTATAGAACAGTTGCAAAAATAGTATGGAGTTCCTGTATGTACTTCACTATTTCCCCTAATATTAACATTTGACTTAATTATAACTAAAGAGACATAGGAACCAGCTTCAACTAACTCCTAATGCCCAAAAAACGTCAGTGATTTAAGCAACATCAATAACAATAACAAAGCAATGGATTTTTAACCTACAGGATAAAATAAGTATCCATGAGTGTTATGTATATAATAATTGCATCAATAAATGGGAGAGAAAAGACCGCTCTTTTAAAGTAGAATTCCAATTAATACATGTAACAGAAGTGATAGAAATAGAAGATCATCATTAGGGAAACACCATATTGATAATTGTGGAAGGAAAGAATTAATGATAGATGTTAAAATCAGTAGGAGAAAGTGTGCTAAGAAACAGGACATTTGCATAGTCTCAAAGTATTCCCCTGTTAAAATACTTATTAATTACACAGGGGAAACTAGTCACTTTCCAAATGAAGAGACTTGGCAGACACCATGATAACCTAAACAATAACCTAGAATCCCCANCTCCTGATATGATGCACTGAGAAGGGCACAGCATCACTTCTGCAATATTCTTGCCCAAATAACATAACCTCAATTTAATAATCAAAAGCATAGAATAAGGCAAAATTGAGGGACATTCCACAGAATAACTGTGCAGTTCTCTTTAAAAGTGCCCAGGTTATGAAAGCCAAAGACTGAGGAACTCTTCCCCAGACTGGAGGAGTCTAAGGAGACATGAGAACTTAATGCAATGTGGGATCCTGGATGGGATCCTGGACCAGGAAAAAGAATAATAGTGGAAAAACTGGTAAAAGTCAAGTAAGGTCTGCACATTAGCCGATAGATCAATGTGAATGTCTCTTCTGCTTTTTGAAAGATGAAAGAGTAATGGCAGCTAATACATACATACTACTTTCTTTATGCCGCCTGATCCCATTTCCATTTTACAGATGAGGAAATGGAGGCATAGACAGATTAACTTGCATTCAGCTACAGTTGCACAGCTCATGAGCAGCAGAGCAGGGATCACACCCAGGCTGTCTGGCTCCCAGCGTCCGTGTGTAACCTCCATGCCTTCTGCCTGTCTAGCATGCTTCCTTTAGAGATTGTCAAGGGCACATTCTGGGCCCTGGGCTCTTGAGCCAGCAGACCAAAACACAGTGTTTCCCCCACCATCTTCAGAGTGGGTGTGGAGCCAAGGCTCTTCCTTCCTGGCTGGGATGCCCCTTTACAAAGGCATTTTTTTCTGAGATTCTAAAATAGAAGCTTGGGGCTCTGTCTTCCCACAGAAAGTATCGACATCTATATTTATCCCTTTTCCAGAAGCTGAGGAGACCCAGTTCATGCTAATTGCAGTTTACCAAACAAGCTGATTCTTAACCCCATGAATATTTTTGCCATTGAAAGCGCCTACAACTTGTGAAAATGAACAAATGGCAAACTGCTCTGCTCTTTTCGCCTCCCACATATGATTATATTTTGTTGCCTGTTAACTCTGCAGTTGTACCGCAGGCATCACAGAGACATGACCGAGGATCCCAGCCACCCCCAGCGGGAGCACAGCATGGACTTGGGGTTGGTTTATACACAAAATTCAGGGATTGGGACAACCTGGCGGGACACTGCCAGAAATGAGGTCCTCGGATGATTCCCAGGCTGGAAATCAGGATTTAATTATTTATTTTTTCTAACCTTTTATAAGTTCTGTCTTTAAAGCCATTTCATAATTAACAAATGTGAGTTGGGAGATTAGAATAATGAGCACACATATACCCATCATGTGGATCCAGCAACTGTGCACATTTTGCCATTCATACTACACACACACACACACACACACACACACACACACACACTGCTGAATGATTCCAAAGGAAACCACATATTCTGTGCATCCAATGGTTAAGTGGGGGCAGCATGTTTCAGGATCTGCAGTCTGGAGCTGACCTGAGGTACGCTCTTGCCTCTTTTCTTTTCTTCTTTTCTTTTCTCTTCTCTTTTCTCTTCTCTTCCTCTCCTCCTCTCCTCCTCCCCTCCTCCTCTCCTTCACCTCCTCCTCCTCCTTCTTCTTGTCAGAGTTGGAAGATATTTAGGAATGAGCAGAATTGACTAGCCAACAGGGTAGAACGATAACTACAGAGATTAACACCCTGTTGTGAAATCATAGAAAGTATATGCTGGAAGTTCTGTTCCATTCTCTGGCTCAAGGCTGTCCTTCCTTTCTTTTCACTCTTCTGTTCTATGCTTTACTTAACTCGGTTCACTTCACCATCAGAGCATATGTTCTGAGCTTCCCTACTCTTGTCTTCATTCATGACTTTCCCTTCATTTGGTTCTTCCCTCTCTCACCCTTTACCACCACTTTCCTCTTCTCTTCAGCTGTCCAAATCTTACTCATTTTCCAAGACCTGACCAAATGGCACCTTCTTCCTTAATGCACCTCTTCCTTTTTCAATGTCTCTCTCTTCTCTCCCACAATACAGAAGTATTATTTCCCTGCTCTGAGCTCCTATTCATTTTATCCATTATGCTTCTGTGTCCCTTACCACTTTTGATTTTGCCTTTTTCAACTTAATGGTGTGTATAATGTATCTTTTCCTATAGATTATAAGCTTCTCGAGAGTAGCTGCCACAGCTATTGATCCTTATAGTTCTCTGAGTACCTGGTACCTAACAGTGCTTAATTATTGCTTCTATGTGAAGGCCTGAAGGCCCTATAATGATGGTCTAACTCATCATGGTTCGGAAACTAGTGTGGTCACTTTGGGTCAGCTTTTCAAATGTATCCTCATTTGGTTTGAATGGCTAGAGAAAGCTAGAGAGTATCAAGACCCTTTTCAGGCCTGTGGTCTCTTGGGACAGATTCAGTGGGTACCATTGTCTCCTAGTGCAGCCAAGGTCCTTGTGGTGCTGCTATCTGGCCCATCGGAGTGAGGGTGAGAATACCCGTATGCTACTTCAAGGGCCAGAGCACTGGCAGATGGCAAGGATTTTTGGTCTTCTCTAACAGGCTGGATTCTCAATACAGTTGGAAGTAAAAAAAGAGCAAAGAGACCAATTCAGGAAATACATCCTTCTTTATTCATATAAGATTCATTTTACGTGCTTTATGAGGTTTAAGTCCCCTGCTCCTGATTACAAAAATCTGATTGGCATATTAATCAGGTTATAAAAGTGAGAGAAGGAAGACCCACAAACGAGGCAGCAGCTGCTCTTTTGCTGCCAAATCCATTCAGGATATAAAATTTTTGCTGAGATATTTATTGTAAAATAGGTTTTTTTCCTCCTCCCCTTGCTTTTATTTTTAGTCGGCATTACCGCAGCATCTGTTCCACCTCATGTGAGAAATGTATTGGAATAGGGGGGTGAGAGGAATGTACTTAGAAAATTGAGAATCTTATGCAGAGTGTGAGGAACAAGGCAACACATCTTGATCTAATCAAAGACTGAGAATCTTGGGAGAAGCTTGCTTCCCTCTTCTTGACGCTCATTATCTTCATATCCCAGAGCTTTGAGATACACCCGAGAAACACTTAACTTTTGTCAGCAACATCCTTGCCAGGTGCTTGTCCAACTTTTGCTTGATTACTTTTGATGTTGAGGAACTCATTACTTCTCAAAGCAGCTTTAAAGAGGAAATTAAAAGAGAGTGGTTTCCTAGATCTTGTTGCAAGAAACAAAAGGCAAGCATAGGAGCCAGTCTGAGTCACAGGGCTCAGGAAGTCACAGGCTTGTGTGGTTCCAGAACACTCCTCTATTAGAAAGTTCTTCCTTGCTCATAGTTGAAGCTTCTATATGTGATTCTACCTTTGCTCCACTGAACCATCTATAACAATCTACCACATCTTCAGATATTTAAACACTGAATTACTCTACCGAGTAGTCTCTTCTCCAAGTTAAATTTCCCCTGTCATTTCATCAGTTCCTTCCAAAGCATTGTTTTGAGGGTTTTTACCATTCCATGTGCTCTTTCTCTGATCACCTGAGTCTGCTCAAGGTATGGGTTCCAGACTTGAATTAATTGATCTTGAAGAGATACGTGCAGTTGTAGGCAAAGAAAGAGATGCCACTATCTTATGTGGGTGCTGTTCTCTGTCCCCTCAAGTCAGCATTGATAGCCTGGACTCTGGTTTGCAGGTTATTGGAGCTTATTACTGAAACTGAGTTGATTTGTTTTATAAGGAAGATACCATATAACATAGAGGCTGAAAATTCAGCACTGAAGGGAAATCACCAATTTATTAAGATATGTATTCTTGCTCTTGGAGAACATAATTTATGATGGACTACAAGATTAAATCATACAAAACAGGATAGTACAAAAACAACAAACCATTAGCAACAACTTGAAAAAAGTGAAGAGGTAATTGTATTAGCATCCCGAGATGAATTATAGGATTTAACCATGAAACACTGTTCAAGTTTCCTAATAATAAAGACAAAAATGAAAACATAGTCTTTTTTTTTTCCTTGGCAAGAAAGAAAAAGAGCCCATTTGGTGCACAAATTTTGTTCTACCAAAAATTTACCACATAATCTATTTATATTCCACCTCATTCCCTCAGAAAGTAAGTTTTGTGGTGCTGGGGAGCATGGCTATCTTGGTTACTGAATGTAGTTTTTACATTTACAGATACTCAACAATGGGTTTTGAATGAATTCCACAAAAGATATGAGACAGTTGATTATGAGGTCACTTTCAATAAAACATTATAAAATAGAAATAATCAGAATGAGGAGAACAGAAGAATGGAAAGAAGTAAAATATGAAGTTTGGTAACAGAACACACGCTCACTTACTGTGAAAGTCAAAAGATTTTGACTGTAGGTGAACTTCAGATTTGATGCTAAGCTTGTGTTCAGCATCATGGATGTTATGACCTACATAGAATAGAATTTCAGTCATTCAAAACAAACACAACTTTTCCAAACACTATTTTGGAGCAATATTTTGGTAGAACCCCATGTGAAGGGCACAGAGGGTGTGGTGAGCAATGTCTCCAACAACATTCCCTATGACAGTTCCTAATGGCTGTCCCTGGAGCATTCTGGGATGGTGGCAGAGGGACCACAGTGACCTGTAACTCAGTCAGTGAAGGTGAAGGACTGCCTCCCATGGCTCCTCACAGAGGGATGCTCAGGGGTATAGGGGATGTGCCCTTGAGCTCTTGCTTTTGCTTGGTCATTAAGAACTAAAAATGAACTCAAGTTTAGCTCCTAGAAGGAGGGAAGTGATCAGGGACCAGTACTGGGCCACTCACTTTGCTGGGGATTTTTACTCTGAATCCTGTAATGCAGATGAACTTGTTTTAATGAATCCTGAAGGCCCCATCACTTTGAGTTAACTGTAAATTATGTATCCAGGAAACTGAATGAATCAACCTGATTGATGTCATTTTAGTCTGGGTTCCCCTGGAGAAGCAGACTCAGAGACAAGCCCTTGTGTTCAGGTCATTTATTTGGGAGATGATCCCAGGAAGCTCAAATGAGGGAATGGGGAATGTGGGATAGAGAAAGAGGAAAAAACAAGATGGTGTTTGTTAATGATTGGCTTGTCTTTCATCTGGAGAATAGACGCTCAATTTCTCCCTCTTTAGGGAGATTTCTTTGATTCTCCAGCCAATTATGTTTTTACCTTTGTTGGCTCCCATTGCATTTTGCACTTGGCTCTCCTATAGCGCTAATAAGGTCTTGTGATGTCTCAGCACTTGTAATACATTTGTCTTTTCTACTGGACTGTGAGTTCCTTGAGAAAAGAAACAATATTTTAACATCTTTGGTCCAGCACATAATAAGTGTTCAAAACTATTTATTGATTGTATTAATGTACAACCCTCACAGTCAAGTGGAGCAATACATCTTTGAGAATCCATCACACAATTCTCTTCCGTGTGGCTAGACCTGTCCTGAAGAAACAAATTCTTTGATAAAGGGTCAGCAGGAACCTCTCTCTTCTTTTGTAAGTAATACCACCAGAGGTGATTTTAGATTTTTGTTGCTATAGAAACCTCAGAAAGTACATTAACTTCAATGCAAAGGCATCTTATTCCTTAAAATTTTCATGTTTGAATGATTTAAATGCAGGTCCCAGCTGGGTGATTAAATGTGCTTCATATGAGGGAAGGAGTATAATGTTGTGGCTAAATGTGTAGGCTTTAGATTCAGGCTGCCTGGGTTCAACTGCTGGCTCCATCCCATAATACCTGTGTGACCTTGAACAAGTCAGGTGAAGAAATTGAGGCTTAGAGATATTATGTATCTTTCTCAAGGATTCACAGCTCCACCACTTAAGACTTCTCATCATAGTTAATATTAGCTTCAGAAACTTTTCCAAGGGCATACACTTAGGATGATGGAGTCAAGAGTTTGAACAAGATGAAAGAAAACAACTTTCTTTTCTTTTTTCTTTCCCCCCTTTCCTTCCCTTTTCTTTCCTTTTCTTATTCTTTCCTGCAAGAAAAGTTCACCTTAACCCTTGTTGGAAATGGGTTTAGTTACATTCATATATGAAAAAGAGAGTATATTTCTAGTAGCAGCCAATAGTTTGTTGTATCATTGCCCCTCACAAATACTATAATCCCTCTTGAATGGAAATGCCTTATTTTAATAGCCCCAGTTGCTGGACCCCTACCACATATCAAGTTTTTCACCTATATGATTTCTTACTCTCCTAATAATTCTGCAAAGCAAAATACATTGTCCCAGTGTGGTGTTCCTAGAAGTAGGCTGTAAGACAAGGTTCTAGTACAAGTAGATTTTTTGAGAAATGGTCCCAGGAAATACTGGGAAGGAGTGGGGGAAGTGAGCAGAGAAGGGGGGTAGCCAATTAAAGGTGTGTTAAGAAGCAAGTTAACCATGTGGGAAGATGGGGCTAATCCTGCTGGGCAACTTGAAAGCCAGTGTGAAACAGGTGCCTCAGCGTCGTCCCAACTGCGGTGTGAGGGAGCTGGGGTGTTTAGTGTACTGTTTCCCATTGCTTACTGGTTGAGGGCCACCCTCTGAGGATGTTAATTATTCAGTCCTTGTGGCCTGCTATGGGTGTGCAGATTGGGCTTGTGTGGACAGAGAAATCCTTAGGCATATAAATGAAGATGCCGGCAGGTGGGAGATTCAAGGGAATATAGGTGAGGCGTGTACAGTGACTGCTATTGTTCATTACTATCTGCATTTTAAGGATGAGGAAACTGAGGCTCTGAGACTTGCCCCTGCTCCCTAGCATATAAACTGTTGAATCTGGCTGGCATTAGAATTCAGGTTGTTCTGACTCCCACATCCAGACTCTTCCTACTCTTTGCATCATCCCACCTTTACACCAGGCTGGGGAGTGACTAGTCTGTGTGAACTGAAACTAGTCTGAGGACTAAGACTCCCTATAAAAGGGAATGTACTTTGGGGATAGTATTTGGAATCTATCTTGTTATGAATTAAACTGTGTCCTCCAAAAAAGATATGTTGAAGTCCTAACTCTTGGTATGGAAGAATGTGACCTTATTTGGAAATAGGATCATTGCAGATGTAATTAGTTATGACGGGGTCATGTGAGGGTAAGGGTGGATCCCTAATCCAATATGCCTGGCATCCTTAGAAGAAGAGGGCCATGTGAAGATACAGACACACAGGGAGAATATCATGAGATGACAAAGGCAGAATTTGGAGTTATGTAGCTGCAAGCCAGCAAGCACCAAAAACTGCCAGCAAACCACCACATGCAATAAAGGATTCCCCTGCTGACACCTTGATTTCAAACCTTCAAGGATCCATACTGCTGAGACCATAAATTTCTGTCACCCAGTTTGTGGTATTTTGTTATGGCAGCCCTAGGAAACTAATACACACCTATTTTTTCTTTAATAAAGCTTTTACTGACACTAGTGATTGTGCAAGAGGGGCATTTGGTGCTAGCTTGCAGAACTGTCTGAGTTGGAAGCTCCAGCTGCAGTTTGCATGACTCCCTTTCAGAGTGATGTGAGTGTCTTGAGCAATCAGTGCCTCTGACACAAAGAATATAAAACAACCAAGTTTGGATAAAAAGAGTTTCTTCCTTTAGTACTTACTAGGCTCTCCTCTGATTGATGTACTTAGCACTGCTTCCTGCTAAGGTAAAATAGATCCTATTTCATAGACAGGGAAACAGGAAAATAGGGCAGTTAAGGAATTTGGAATGAAGCCATCTGATGTAGCCTCTTATAAGCCTTTTTCCCTCTGATCCCTCAGGATCCCCATCAGCAGCTTCGCTCCTCTGCTTCACTGCCAGGATCTGAGCCACTTGCCTGGGACAAAGTAAGACAGTAAAAGAAGACTTCTCCTTAGAAATTGTAGTTCTGAGACAGAGGGAGAGCTGAGTACACTCTCCAGGGAAGGAGAGTAAGGAACTGATCCCCATATGTGCTGGAAGCACCCAGAGATTGTAGGTGCTATCTCCCATGTGTTGGTGGAGAATCATAGCCCACACATGGAGGAATGTACACAGCCCACTCTCTGCTTCTGTCATCTTAAGACTGTATCATTTCAGTGTGGTTTCCATTCCCATCACTTTGTACACTGACACAGAAAACAACTTCAAGCTCCGATGAATCTGGTTTCAGAGTATTTGGGGTTGCTGCTATGGGTGCAGCCGCCCATCAGCAAGAGGCCCCTGGGAACTGTTATTCAAGGACAGATGCTTGCCTTTGCATCCACTTTGGCTATTGTTGGGCCACACAGTCTAATGGGAAAAGTGCAGGCACTGGAGATAGAAATGTCTGGGTTTGAATACAAGAAATTTTTAGGATTTAATTGCTGTTTTCTTACATATCTGTCACTGTAATGTATCTGTAACTGCAGAAAAATACTCATGCCACAGTGTTGGAGGATTAAATCAGGGTAAGAAAAGAGTCTACATGACAGGGTTCTTAAGAGGATCAAATGTGAAACCCTGGGAAGTGTGGCTATACCCACTACATGGCTGTGTTCACTGGATATCTGGTAGCTCTTCTTGTTGTTGTTAGAGTTACCACTACTAACAGTGAAAATGTAAGCAATATATCTGGCAGTACATACTTTTCCCTGGGCTGCTGATTTGGCCACTGCAAATGTATACTGAGTTCAATAGAATGGGAAACAACCCTATCTGCCTAGCTACTGATCTTAGTATCTAAATAAGTTCTTCCTTCTTTGGGCATTGGTGAAGAGAAAAAGGAGAGTTGTTGTGGCAGATGGAATTCATCCTTTGGAGTGATAGATAAATAATATACCGGCATCACCACAGGGCGGTCTAGGGGTAACCTTACCAATGCCTCCTCATTATGGTGGTGATGACCCTTTAGTCAGGTGTGGCTTTTGTATTGCCTGTCCTGCTTATGGTCTAGATCAGTGGGTCTACGATTCCCTTGGGAACTGTGTTAAAATGTACAATGAGACTCAAAGGTCTAGAGTAGAGCCTGAAGTTCTTAATTTCTAAAAAGCTCCCAGGTGATGCCAGTACTGCCTATGAACCACACTTTGAGTAGCAAGGCAATGGATATTCATTTTCCTTAACCTTGTTCTATTGCATCTGTGGATTTAACTCTTGTGGATTCCATTGTTCCTTGTTAGTTCACATAGACTGATTCTTTTCTTGGCTCATTTCATTTCCTCCACATTCTCAACATTCACATAGTCATTGCTACGGGTTCGGAACTGTGGTAATCATTAAATATCACAGCTGATAGCCATGGGTGTGAATGTCATTGATATGAGTTCCAGCATTCTCCATAGAAACAGAGCCCCCTGGTCATGAAGTCTACATTTGATATGCCCCTGCATCTTTCTTCCTATCAGAGCAGTGGCCCAGGTTAGGAACAGGTGGTAGGGAAGAAGTTATTCTTTGCAGATACAAGCTGGATGGCTTTAGTCCCTAGTATCTGCTTGGCCTCTTATTTAATTCCTTGCCCATTTTGACACAACATTCCACTCCTTTGTCAGATGCTATTTGAAATAGAATCATAGGGTCGTATTGTGCACAGCAGGTGACTCAGGTCAAGTCCTGAAAACATGTCTATCTTCTCAAGTCTTTTCATGTTTATTATCAAAAAAGTTTCTCCCAACCCAGACTTTGCCCCATCTCACTGGCTCCTTTTTTCCCCTTCCTAGCTCTCTCAGACTCAGATTTTTACCACTTAATGCTGAGCAGTTTGACTCTGTCCTAGGTCATATTTAGGTACCAGTTTTGGCAACATGGGTTCTTGATTTGATAGGGCCTTCATAGATGGTAGTGGGAGATTAAAAATAACATTTCTTCCTTATAAAACAGAAAATTTCAGAATTGACCAGTAAAAAAGCTTAGGAACTTGGTGTCCTATAGAAAGACAGAATTGTGGGGCATCTAGGTGGCTCAGTCAGTTAAATTTCTGACTTGATTTCAGCTCAGGTCATGATCTCATGGTTTGTGAGTTCAAGCCCCACATCAGGCTCTGTACTGATGGTGTGGAGCCTGCTTGGGCCTCTATCTCTGTCCCTCCCCCTGTCTGTCTGTCTATCTGTCTCTCTCAAAAATAAATAAAATAATCATTTAAACATATTTTCAAAAATCAAAAAAAGAATTGTTCTAAAGAAAATGATACACATTATAATGCATGATAGTACATCACCAATGCCTCTTGCCACACTCATTCTGTAGATGGCTGAGCCAACCTTCCAGTTGCATCAGTTTGTTTCTATTTTCAATTTCAGTGGAGAAACAGAAGCTGCTTGGCAGATTCTCAATACTGATGTCACAGTTTTTAATCCTTATGAATGAAATTGCTTAAGTTCAAATCTATACGGTAAAGATTTCTTCATGTATTTCTATTTCTCCGATGATTTCTGTTTTCATTTGCTATTGCACAAATCTGTGAAAATGCTAGAGGCAGAATATTCTTTCAGGAAAACTTGTTTTGTGAAATTCTTATTACAAAATACCTCCTTCTCTGCACTGTTGTGATGGGAGGGTCTTTATAGCTCTCTCTCTTTCTCTCTGGCTTTCAGTAAATGAAACAATTTCTGGGCTGAGTGTTAGCTAAAATAATTTTTTTCCTTACATTTCCTAAAAATCATTTACTCTGTGATTACTTCATGAGTCCCACTATCCAGTGTGTTTTCTCTGGCCACTCTCCTTGTCTCTGCTTGTAGCAGCTGGTCTTAAACACCATGTACTTGCTTTATTGTCTGGTTTTGTGCTTAACTGATTGATGTCCTGCTTACATGTGGACCACATACGTCAAGGAAGGAAAGTATTATTTTTATGTTCTACGTGTTTACTGAGGGTTTTGTCTTTTCTTCCTTGACCCAAGCTCTGGGTTGCTGGTGTGTGAGCTTGTTTACTCTGAGTAAAACACAACTTCCAATTTGGAAGTGATATGACTTAACAAGTCTCGTAAAAAGAATTGGAAAGATCTCTGGACATCAAAGAGCTTTTATGTGCTGACATTTTTTAGAATGTAAAAGAATCTGGAACATATGGATTAAATTCCTCTTAAAGCATAAAAATTGCTTGAAACAAGTCACATTTTGGATTTCCTCAGCCTGTGTATTTTCTCCCCTCCTGGCTAGTGTCCTATTCCATTTTGGGGACTTTGCTTGAGTAGTCAGAGACAATACCTTGATGAACCTATAATTATCTGTCCTAAAGAGGTGTCAAAGACCTGCTTTTTATTTTCAGATACTTTCAGCCTTTCTGGTGGATAGTTCTAATAGTCCAAATATGGGGTCTGGAGAAGCATTTTTGGGCAATGTTACACCTTGAACATGAGTAGTTTCATTTTTTCTGAATTTCTGGTGAGAAGGATAGACTGTAAGTTGATGTGGTTTACCACAAATTCCTTTCTGAAACTTCTTATTGAACTGATTATTACAGCACCCTGGTTCTTTTTCTACCTCTCTGGCTATTCCTTCTCAGACTTCCATGTTTGTCTCTTCTTTGCTTTTCTTCCCCATCATCTAGACTTTTATAGTGTCTTTTAGTATTTATCCATTTATTCCATTTCTGCTACCAATTCTCTAGTGTTTTGGGGTTTTTTTTGGGGGGGGGGTCACAACACACTATTTCCTCTGAGCTAGTCTCCTTGCCTTTCTTATCTGTCTCAATACTGCTGGTAGATTTATGTTCCACAATCTTGCAGTGCATATATCATTTTTGTGCTCAGAAACTTTCAATGTAATAGGACCCTCCAGAATAGGAAGATAATTTTTTAGCTAAATTCTCAAGGCCCTTCACCACTCTGCCCTGGTCTATCTCCTCAACCTTATCAGTAGTTGAAATGGTGTGCTAAGGTGATGTATTTAAAAATAATGCATAGTATGACTTGGTGAAGAGAGGGCATGCATGAACTGGATCTGGAGCAACTTGTCAGTGAAGCTACCCTTAGAAAGAAAGCCAATATTTCACAAAAAGAAAGGAGCTGGCAATTAAGAGATAATTCAGAAAGTCTTTAAATGCTTCTTGCTTATGTTTTGGTACTTCTCATATATGTCTAGAGTAAGATTTCCTACCTGAAGACTTGAAACTATATGTCGTCATGGTAGAAATTATTCTTGAAATTGACAGTATAATAGTTTCTTAAAGCAGTCAGATTTACATTCTGATTTCCCTTTCCCTAGTTGTGACTTTGGGCAAATTATTTGACTTCTCCAAGACTCCATTTTTTCATCTATCAAAAGGAGATAAAAACCTCTAACCTACAGACTATGTAATATGAAAGTGAGATAATCCATGTATTGTATCATATACAGTCTTGAAACATCATAACTACTCAGTAGATATTTTTAGCCTGAGATAAAAGAAGATATTTTAGCTCTTCTTTTTCTTAGATTCTTTTGCTTTTTGTTGTTGTTGTTGTTCAGAAAAGCTGGCTACTTTAACATCTCTATATATCTAGCACCCATTACAGAGATGAGTATTTTAGAACCCCTAATGGATTTTTGAGGGGTAATAATGTTACTGATATATATTACAATGGCTATTTTGGTTTTGGGAGAGCTTTATTATTTTTTTAAATGTTTGTTTATTTTGAGAGAGAGCGAGCATGTGCATGTGAGTGGAACAGGGGCAGAGAGAGAGAGGGAGAAAGAGAATCCCAAGCAGCTCCCTGCTGACAGTGCAGAGCCAAATGTGGGGCTCAAACCCACACACCTCAAGATCATGACCTGAGCCTAAACCAAGCATTGGATACTTAACTGACTGAGTCATGCAGGAGCCCCATGAGAGTTTCATTATTATTATAAAGATACTAAACAGAAAAACTTAACATTGACCAGCATTGTTGGCATCACTGGGGTTTTGTGATATTTAGAATTCTATTATTCAAAGCTTTCTATGTGGATAATCTGATCTTCCAAATATTAACTTAGACTAGTACTTGTTGAGTATTTAGTAGGTATGTGGTTGTACTAGGTGTCAAAATTACTGAGCCAAATCCTCCTTTGGGAAGGACATATTGTAGGGATATTCTCCCAAGAATCTTCTTAGAGAAGAAGATAATTGAGTTGAGTCTAGGAATGATAAACGGGCATTGTTGTCAATCGTGGGGGTGGAATCTCAGAGAAAGGAAATCAGTTGGATAAATGATAGGGAGGTCTGAGAGGAAATGGCTTGTTTTGAGTGGGCAGGCAATTAAGCATGATGGCTTCAGAATTGCTACATAGGAGAGGTTTGGGGGAGGTAATCTTGTTGGAAGAAAACCAGGGAACTTACATTGAAGCTGAATTTGCATAGCATCTTGACACAAAATTGATAGCTATCTATTGCCCATATTAAAAATGAATTTATGTGGCCACTGGACAGTACTGGAGGGGATGGTTTAATTTCTCCCCAAGTCATTTCCATGGCAAGTCATTTCCATGGCTCAGCAATGACAACAGTCTGGAGAGTTGGCTGAGATAAATTGTAGAAGAGCAACTGCAGAGGAAGATGAAGCCAGGTAGTGGAAAGCTGTAAGCAGGTTGAGGATACATTGGAGGTTTTAATATGATCAGCTTGATGTCTTAGAAGGTTGACTAGTTAGAACACGAGGGTGCACTGGGAGAGGACAGGAATGGAGGCAGAGAGGTGAAGTGTAGGACCAGTGGGATGGATCGGAGAAGGAATAATTGCATACCTTCTTTACCACATGTTTTTCCCAACACAAAAAAATGATTACTGAGGTAGTTACGCTGAAAGAGTATAATACCTAACACTTACTGAACAGTTTGTATGTGATAAACACCATTTGGGGCTCTTTCTGTGGAATAATTTGCATAATCTTTATCACAAACTTGTATTTAAGGATCTACCATTTTCCTCATTTTACAGATAAGAAAACTGAGTCACAGACAGTATAAGTAACGTGCCCATGGTCACAAAGTTCTAAAGAGTTGGAATTAGGCTTAGAGCCTAGGTGATCTGATTCCAGAGCCACTGTTCCTAATCACTCTGTTGTACTGTTTATTCATAACATGCTTTTCCCCCACAGTGCATTATGTAGAAGATGAGTAAGGCACTACATCCATTACGATGTTTTGCACATAATGTGTGCCTAATTCAGATCTGTTAAATCAACAAGTAAACAAATAATACTTACCACTCTTATTAATTGAGCATTTATGTGCCAGGCACTGGGTTGAGTGTTTTCATCAGTTACTTAGTCCTCACAGTAACCCTATGAGGTAAATATAGTAGGATACTAATATTTAATATTTACATAATCAATTAGATATGATACATCTCTTTTGACCTACATAAAAATCATATAAAGTACATAACAATTTGACACCTGTTTTGTGGTTTAAAGATGGGCCCAGGTCATACAGCTAATAAATTGTAAAACTAGCCCTTGAATCTCAGTCTTCTGGTGCTGAATATTGCTAAATTTCCACACTACACTGCCTTTTGAGATCTTAATACAATATAGACTATAACTCCATTGTAAGGATTAAAATAGCCTGAGAGTGTGCTACAGGAAGGGAAATTATAAGCTTACCCTTAAAGTGTAGGAGCACAGATGTTTGGGGAGAAGATTCCAGGTAATAAGAATGGTTGTCAGAGAAGAAAAGAAGGTTGGAAAGTGTGAGGCATTTTTGATGATTAGCAGCTCAGGTGTGTGACAAGTACTTAGCAAATTGTAAAGGCATTATATAAACATTAGTAGTTATTATTATGGGGTTCATGAATATTTTCTATTGGAGTGTGCCAATTTGGATTCTTGACACATGTTGTGTTTTGTTTGGATGAAAGGAGAAATCACAAACCATTCAAGCAACTGGAACACACATTATACACCCATATACGTCGGAGGACTGGACCCCTGCCATTCCTATTTTTATATGTTGAAATCTCTAACTGTCTAATCGTGGTAGTACAAAGTTCACTCCCTCAGCAGCCAAGATTGATTTTTCCTTTGAGTAGACATGCTTCACAGAAGTACCCTTTCCCGTTACGTTTTGAAAGTCATCAGACATGCTGTTATAAATGATCATGGAAGATTACTGGAGATGCTGCAAAATAATAGTGAACCAAGTAGCATCTGTAATTTCCAAGGATGGCTCGCAATCATCACTCAAAATGAACCCTATCTGCGTGCAGGGCTGAACTTTTTCTTTTCCTCCCTCTTTCTTCCTTTTACTACTTTATAACAGAGCTGAAATGGATACTGCACCTCATGAATTTTTATGCAAAATATTAAGTCGCAAGCCACTGCTGTGCAGACAAACTCTTCTTGTGAAGACGGGAGTTAGCCTGCACACTTCCATGGCTGACATTCTTAGATAAAAAGACTCCATGTCAAACTGGCCAACTGAGAGTAAAAGTCCATGCTGGTTGTGGACCCAAAAAGCATTTTGCATGCATCTTGGTTCAGACTCTCATATAAATCGAAAGGAAAATGATTTTGTATTTGTTGACAGAATTGCCATTTGCTCAGGTGTTGGTTTTCTTAACACATTTTATGTATGTCAGCCTCTCTATGGGGAAACCATGAGTAAATGAAGTTCTCTGAGTTGGCAACTGCTGAGCACCCTTTTCCAGTTCCTTCTGGGCTAGAGGCAATTGGTTCAGGCACAACTGATTCTATTGATTCTATTGGTTCTATTTAATGTCCCTTTAAAAAGGTATTCATTTATTTTGAGAGAATGAGAGGGTGAGGGACAGAGAATCCCAAGCAGGCTCCACTCTCAACACAGAGCCGGACTGAGGACTCCAATCTCATGAACCGTGAGATCATGACCTGAGCCAATACCAAGAGTCAGACACTTAACTGACTGGAACACCCAGGTGCCCCTCATTAATATCTCTTGTATCTATATTGTATCCCTCTATCCATGCTGCCACAGCCCACTCAGCCCCTCATCTTTTCTCAACTGGGTCATTGTAGCTACTTTTGTCTTGATTCTCTTCCTGTTGTCTCTTTTCCTTTCTTTTATCTGTTTCTTAGCTGCTGGGGCGATTTTTCTACCATCCAGAGACCTTGTTTGTTCTAAAATCTCTGATGGCTCCCACATTGCCTGAAGAAGAAAGTCCAAACATGGCATTCATGTCTTTTCACAACCTTGCTATGACCAGCCTCTACCAATGAACCTTTTAGTTCCTTCCCCAGCCATGCTACCCCTGAATGGCAGATGTTTCCTAACTATGGTATGTAATACCCTGTTTCTGTGCCTTTGCCTACCCTGCTTCCGAAGCTTTTCCTGATTCAACCCCTCTTTCCTTCCCACACACACAAAAATTTTTTCCTTCTTTGGCGTCCTCCAAGTAGAATAAGTGGTCCCTTTAAAAAGTTTAAATCCAGGGCCACCTGAGTGGCCCAGTCGGTTAAGTGTACAACTTTAGCTCTGGTCACGATCTCACAGTTTGTGAGTTCGAGCCCTGCATCAAGCTCTCTGGTGGAGTTTGCTTTAGATCCTCTGTCTCCTGTCTCTGCCCCTCCCCCCCTTCAAAAATAAATAAACGTTAAAAAAATTTTTTATCCAGCAAACAATTTTTGAGTCCTATAGGTACTTGAGACTGTGATATGTCATACTTTAATTGGAGCAGTTGGGAGGTAAATGTAGGAGAGATCATCATAGCCCCAATGATTAAAATTATAGTAAAAAGTGTTCACATAGGGGCACCTTGATGGCTCAGTTGGTTAAGCTTTTCACTTTGCCTCAGATCATGATCTCACCATTCATGGGCTTGAGCCCCATGTGGGGCCCTGTGCAGACAGCTCAGCACGCTGAGCTCACTCTAAAGCAGCAAGAAGGTGCAGCCAGAAAGGCATGATCCAAGAGCTTAGTAGCTCTATGCCCTTTCCCACATGGCTTGTCCTGCGTGTTTCTTCCATAGGGGCTGTTCCTGAGTCACATCTGCTTATAATTCACCAGTGATCTGGAATTGGCCCAGGTCAGCATTCTCCAGGTTTTTTCTTCTTTAAACAAAGTTTTTATTAAAATTTTTTACATTTATTTATTTTTGAGAGACAGAGAGAGACAGAGCACAAATGGAGGAGTGGCAGAGAGAGAGGAAGACACAGAATCTAAAGCAGGTTCCAGGCTCCAAGCTGTCAGCACAGAGCCTGATGTGGGGCTCAAACTCACAAACTGTGAGATCACGACCTGAAGTGAAGTCAGACGCTTAACCAACTGAGCAATGCTCCTCTCCAGGTTTTTTCTGAACTGCAATGACAGGAATTGGGACAAAGTAACTGCTCCACTTGTTCTCCAGCCAGTCCAGAGGGTGTCTTCCTACTACTGGATGTTCAGCTCAGATCATGATCTCCCGGTTCATGGGATCCAGCCCCACGTTGAATTCCACACTGATATCTCAGAGCCTGCTTGGGATTCTCTCTCTCCCTTTCCCACTCTGCTCTTCCCCTGTTGTCTCTTTCTCTCTTTCTTTCTCTCTCTCTCAAAATAAATAACTTCAGATTCTCTGTCTCCCTCTCTCTCTCTGCCCCTCTCCCACTTGCATTCTGTCTCTCTCAAAAATAAATAAGCATTTAAACTTTTTTGTAAAAGTGCTCAAATAGAGACCAGAAGGAGACCTTTTTCTATCCTATCTAAAATTACCCACCTTTACATATCAGTTATCTCTATCATGTTACCCAGTTTCATTTTCCTCATAGCATTTATTATCTAAACTTATTTATTCTGCTGTTTCCTTGTTTGTTTTGTCTCCACTGGGACGTAAGCTCTGGAAGAACAGATCCTTTGACTCATTCACTCTTGTAATGCTGTGTTTAGAACAATGCTTGGTATATTGAAGGTGCTTAAGAAATATTTATTGACTAAACAAATGTGGTCAGAGACGGCTTCCTGCTCCCTTTTCCTATTATCTTCCTCTTAGATTAACTAAAAATGACTTGAACTCATTCTAACTGCATCCATTGAGTCTTTATAATGTGATGTACTTGATGTGAAGTGTAAGTTTTATTTCATTCTGGGGACTTTACTAACCATCCATTACTCATAGTCATTTTTTAAGTTTTATATATCTATTCATTACCTTTACCACAAATGTGCTAATCACCAGGCTAGATGTGAGAAAAGAAATATGAATGAGATGAAGACCCTCAAGAAACTCATTACTTGAACTCTTTGCTATACAGTAAAAACATGTTTTTTAATTGCAGTAAACAGGAAAATTTTGAAGAAGGCACAATTGCTTTCATTTCACCTTGAACAATATTAATGCCACTTAAAGCTCTATCTTTTGGGTGTCTTATTTTCATAAATTTTCTCAAATATACAAATTGATAGATATTTATGAACACATATTTTGTTCTCTATGCTTAGATATGGTGTATACAAATGGGAATGGTAGGCACTTTGCAACTAAGAAACTAACAGTCAAGTATATTCTTCCCAAAATGATCTTGCAACATTCTACAGCAGGGTATCAAATCCTAGTAGTAGGGAGGAGAAATAAATTTATTAGCTATAAGAAATCAAATACAACCTATCATCACATTTAGATTTGAGATTCCTTTCTACAAAGGCAAAATGGGAACTAGGTTAGATTACAGAGCTCTTCAATGTGACAAAGCTATGATTCTTGGTAGATACTCTATTTTCTTTCCATTAAATTCTTAAGAAAAAACTCATGGAAGACCTAATTTCAGACACATAAAATAATTTAATATACAGTGCCTTACATAAGAGTTTTTATAAGGACAATTAAGTCTAATAACTTTCATTTATTGAACTAGGAGATCTTGTGTGTGTGTGTGTGTGTGTGTGTGTGTAGGTATGTATATATATATGTGTGTGTGTGTGTGTGTGTGTGTGTGTGTGTGTATATAACCTAAGAGATTAAATAACTTATCCAGGATGTACAACTATTAGGTGGGAGAGCCAATAATGACACCTACGCAGCCTGACTTTGGAGTCTGTGCCCTTAACTCTTTCTCTGACAAATGTAGCAAGAAGTAGAATGGATATTCCTGCTATAGTCCCTCCATGAAAACAGTGGTAATGTCATTGAGGGGCAACTCAGGACAAATCAGTGATTGTTTGTGGAGCCTCTGGTTGTTTCTTAGCCCTGTGGCAAAACGCCTAAAGGAATGGTTTTTTAGTATGAATATCTTCTCTACATACTTGGAGGCTTCTGTTAGGGGCCAAACTATGATTGAGGAGACTAATACTGTCTGATAAACCTTAGTGTTTGTGGCTGGGGACAGAGCTTTGTGTTTGGGAAGCCAGAAGAGCAGATGGTAGAGCTGACATTCCATATGAAGGCTGAGAAACCCATATGAAGGGTGGTAAGTTGGCAAACCACTTCATTTCCACATGGCGAGGGACTTGTAGACAAAACCACACTTTTCCATAGAATCCTCTTTTGATCGGTTCTAGCACCTGGTTTCAAGTTTTGACTGGCTAACACCCCTGGTTTTCTGTTGCTGCCTCTTGGGGAAAAAAATCTGCCAAGGTTGTGCCTTCTGGTTTTGTCTACCAAATTGAAGAGAAGATGGCTGAAAGAATATGCTGTAAAAATCCAATTGACAGAAGTAAAAAACACAGCCCAGGCTCAATTTTGTACATTTTTTGGCTTTTTAAAAAAAATATTGCAGGTGAACTTTACAATGAATGCTCAAAACTAACAAGTCTTTTAAATGACTCTGTAATGAGAAAACTCTTTTGTATGAATTTGTACGGTTCACTGTCAATTCAGATCAATAAATCCTGCACCAGTTGATTTTTTTTTTAAATGCAGTTTATTGGAGGGGGGAAAAGGCTGTATGGATTGGATTGCTTGTTCCAGCTTTGAAAGATAAAGAACAGATTCAATGGCAATGAAACTAAAGTGTCTCTCCATGCTGCCTCAACCCCTCCCTCTCACCCCTGCTTTTCTTTCTTTAGTGCCCTGTCTGCAGTCACCCCGGATGGGGCTGCTGCAGATTCATGAAGAAGTGGTCTTTTGAAAAATTCAGACAAGAGATATGATACTGCCTGGACAGTGGACACAGATTCCAACAGCTCCACTCATGAATTCTTTCATACCTTCTATTAAGTCTGTAACCTGAGAGAGCACCATTCTCCGGTGCTTTGGGTACCATCCTCAGCTCTAGAGTCCCTCACTGCTCAGGTGGAACTGACCTATCATCCCTTTGAAATATTTTGGGGGGTCAATACTTTGTTTAGGAGTTTGTCTCCTTCCGTTAGAGTAGATTAGAGCATGGATGTCAGAATTTGGTCACCTGGCTTCAAGACCTAGCCATATTACTTAGACCCTGGGAAAATTCCTTAGGTTCTTTGAGCCTCAGTTTCTTCAAATGTAAAATAGGGATAATAATAGGGCCTATGCTCGCAGGGTTAATTAAGATATAAAGTGCGTGGGGCACCTGGGTGGCTTAGTCGGTTAAGCGTCGACTTTCACTTAGGTCATGATCTCGCAGTTCGTGTGTTCGAGCCCCGCGTCGGGCTCTGTGCTGACTGCCAGCTCAGAGCCTGGAGCCTGTTTCAGAGTCTGTGACTTCCTCTCTCTCTGACCCTCCCTGGCTCATGCTGTCTCTCTCTCTCCTCTCTCCCTCCTAGAAATAAATAAAACATTTAAAAAAAAGATATAAAGTGCTTATATGTAAATTATAGTGCTTTGCTCATGTCAATTAGTATTTCTTATAAATATGAATGAGTGTGTGTGTGTGTGTGTGTGTGTGTGTGAGAGAGAGAGAGAGAGAGAGACTATATTTAATTGTCCTCAAAATAAGAATTACATCTTTTCCTTTTCTAATTCCCAGAATTTAGTATTGATTCTACCGCATGGTAGGTGCTCAATGAATGTTAATTGAATTAATGATGGTAATGAAACCCAGCAATGATAGATCTATACTCTTACTTCAGATCATCTCCTAAATAAATTTTCCCCTTTGCATTTTGTTTTTGGGTCTCTTGTAAATTCAGAGTGTCCTCAGGAGAGGGATGGTTTTCTTATCTAGAATGAGGAGTTCGCATGCTAAGGTCTTTGGAGTTTTGAAATTCCTTGTTTGCTTTTCATCCTCTCCTCTTTGTTCTGGTTTGTCAGTGTAACCAGAGGCCAACCACTGTTAGCATACAGGCGGTAGGTCTGTATAAGGCCATCAGACCAGGAAGCCCTGGGCCAAACAGTTGGCCAATTCCAAATAGAGGAGTTCAGACTTACGAGTTAGGAGGCATTACTGGAAGTTACAAGACCTTCATTCTAGTCCTGGTTCTGCCCTTTTCTGCCTGTGTGAAGTTGTGCAAGTCACCTAACCTCTTTTGGCCTGCTTGCTTTGGCCGTTTATTACTCAGAGTGGTGATAAGGTTCCAAGAAGATTGAGAACTTTGTCAACTGTTATATGCACACAGTTGTAGTCATGCTGCCATGGTTTTAAATTTTTTAAAAAATGTTTATTGTTGAGAGAGAGAGAGAGAGACACACACACACACACACACACACACACACACACACACAGAGTGTGAGTGGGGGAAGGGCAGAGAGAAGGGTAAGAAATAGAATCTGAGGCATGCTCCAGGCTCTGAGCTGTCAGCACAGATCCTGATGTGGGGCTCGAACTCAAGAACCCATGAGATCATGACCTGAGCCAAACTCAAATGCTTAACTGACTGAGCCACCCAGGTGCCCCTGCTATGGATTTTAGTTTATTATGCAATGATATCCTTGCTTTGAGATTTTACAGAGGTGGAGGTGCAGAGAACTTTCAGACAAAGCCAATAGACATTTCCTTACAGAGGTCAGATCATGTTTAACTTATGGGGATAAAAAAGAGTTGTGATTTATGGGCCATTAGAAGAACTGGATTTGGGGTGCCTGGGTGGCTCAGTCAGTTAATCATCTGACTCTTGATTTTGATTGAGATCATGACCTCACAGTTGTGAGATCAAGCCCTGTGTCAGGCTCTGAGCTGGACATGGAGCCTGCTTAAAATTCTGTCTCTCCCTCTCTCTGTAGCCCTCCCTCACTTGCGTGCTCGCTCTCTCTCTCTCTCTCAAAAAAAAAAAAAAAAAGAAAAAGACTGACTCTAACTCTAGGAGTCTTACTCATACATAATCGTAGACTAGGAGAGGCTTCCTTTAGTTAAGTGCGTAATATGCGAGAGGTCCGCTAAGCCCATTAAAAGTCTTCCCTTGTTTAATTCTCACAATGAACCCATGAAGTACTAAGTACTCTTACTATTCATTTTTCAAATGAGCAAACAGGTTCAGGGAGGTCTCAGAGTTAATAAGTAGGATTGAACACGTCTGCATAATTCCTGAGTTTGGGCTCTTCACCTCTCCATTATGTCCCCTCCCAGAGAGCATAGTTAGAATGAAGTTAGAGTAATTCCTAACATTGTTAGTTTACTGAAGCTGTATGCTCTCTCGTCTCTTACATCTTAAATACCTGTGGATGATGACCCCACAGCTTCTTCTCCTAGGGAAAAGGCTATGAAACTGGAGCTTTAGAAGATGAGATAGATGACGGGTCCCTAAGGAAACAAGATGTGGAGGATTTTTGAGAAGGAATGGAAGGATGGTATAACTGGTCAGGGGAGCTAGGAGTCCAGGAAAAGGTGATGAGGATGATGGCTAAGGTACTAGTAGAGAATCAGTCCACCTAGGAAGGCAGAGAGAAGCCCAGGCCATGGTGATACCATGAGATGTATCTGGGACATGTGTGAGGTTGACAAGGCCAGGGCTGAGGCTTACTTGTCCTCAAGACCAACCACACCTGTGAAAGTGCTAGACCACTTTCAGAGAGTGAAGAAAACACACCTCAGGCCACCTAGAGTTGACTCCAGGAAAACTAAGAAGATCTTGGCTTGTCAGAATCTTATGCTCTTGGTAGTAAGTATAACAGATCTTTGAAAATGACTTAACTTTGCAGTTATCACCAGCCCTGACCACCATGCCCACTGTTGGACAGCAGACACTCTGCTCAGCCTTTTACCTTCCTTAGTTGTCTCAATTATAATGAGCTGGGTTATTATTTACCCTGCTTTTCACAGGAGAAAACAGAGAGCCTAAGAAGTTACACAACTTGTCCAAGGTCACACTGCTTCTAAGAGAATATAGTTGAGATTCAAATCCAGGTCTGTGATACCCGTGCCCCTATACTGCCTCCTGGAACTGAGATGAAGGAAACCTAAACACTATTAAATTTACATAACATCTGGTAATCTTTTATCTGTATGCTGAAGCATTGCTTGAAATATGAAAGAAAAATACTTTTATGTTTTTGTGTTCTGTTACTTTTTTTTTCTTTGACAACCATCACTCTCCCACATGGAGTCTTCTTCTGGCTCATTGTCAGTTACGTGAATACACTGATAGGGACATGTTACCCTAACAGAGTAGAGCGCAGAGTCTTCCCTTCCTGAGTTTGTTTTCCTTTGCCAAGGAGAGTGCATCTGGACTGATTTGGATAGAATGAGCAAACAGTAGGCAGAGAACTGAAGCCCAAGAGGGGTGAGGAAATAGTATAGAAACACCAGCCTTGAAGAGTAAATGCCAGGCTTTTGACCCAACAGAATATACTAAGAATATACACTAAGGCTCTGAGAGAATTTTTGAATTCTATAAGAATGTCAGTCTCACAGAGAATAAAAGTTCTGTCAATCCTAGCTCCTAAGTATCCTTATTTCTATCTATTTCTATCTCATTGCTATTTTCCTTGTCCAGGACACCATCAGCTTGAACCCTAATGACTGCAAGAGCTTTCTAGAAGTTCTCTTCTAATTGTCTTCTACTCTCATCCAGTCTATTTTCCACACTGCAGTGAAGGTGGTCTTCTTAAAATGTTTATCAAGTCACTCCTCTACTTGAAACAGGTCTATGTTTGGTGTTTGTAGGGTAAAATCCAAACTTCTTAAAAGTAGCTATAAGCAATCACCTTTATAATCCAGGGGCTCCTGGGTGGCTCAGTCGGTTAAGCGTCCAACTTTAGTTCAGGTTTGTGGGTTCAAGCCCTGCGTCAGGCTCTCAACTGTCCTCAGGGAGCCCACTTTGGATCCTCTGTCTCCCTCTCTCTTTTCCCTTCCCCCACTTGTGCTCCCTCTCAAAAATAAACATTTTGAAAAAGCACCTTTATAATCCTACCTCTTTAGGATTTTTCCTTGCCCTCCCCTTTCTTCCCTACAGAAACCATACCCCTGCAACATTAAATGTCTTTCAGGCCTTGGAACTTGCCACATTATTACTGGTTTCTGAGCAGAAGCATGTACCCTTCCCTTTGCCTTTTACAAGGTCTCTTTCTTCTTCACATGACTCACTACTACTTATTTTATAAAGTATCTGTTTAGAGGAGTCTTTCTCTGGGAAAATGAAGTTGATTCTTCCAATTCTCTCAACAGTTGGCCCACAGGGAGGGATCAGACTGATTGTGGTGTCAGAGATTAGAGGTAGGGATGATGTATGAAAAGCGCTGGAGCATAGATTTTAGCTAAATTTAAGGAAGACAATTCCAGCAGTCACAACTGTCCAAAGATTGGGTGGGAGAGTGGGTTCCCTGCCACTGGGAGTGAGCAGTAGAGGATGTCAGTCCCTTGGAAGGGAGGGTGTAGAACATTTTGAACACAAGTATGGGTGTTTGTGGGAAAGGGGGGAAGGATAGATGATTTTTCACTGTCTCTTCTGAGGCTTTATAAGTTTAGTCTCTATAATTACATTAAGTAAACAAGCAATTTTCTCTTGGGTCAGGGTTTAGATTAAACAAAATTGATGTTGCCTTTTCTTTCTTCCTTTCTTTCTTTCGTTCTTTCATGCTTCTCTGCTTTCTCTTCTTTTTATCTATTTTTCTCCTTATTTCTCTTCTTCCCTTCCATCCCTTCTTCCCTCCCTTCCTTTCATCCTTCCTTGAATCCCGACAACTTCCTTGAGAGCTGCTAACCTTGTTGCAAATGAGGAACAGAGAGTTTGATATTCCCCAGCACTATTAATAAAAAAAAACAGGCTTGAAGCAAAGATGGATACTCTATGCCCTATGTGGTACTTGTATGTCCCTATACATACAAAAAAATAAAGCTTGGCTCAAGTAAAAATGAGGATCTTAGGTAGGAGGACACCCCCAGGTGCAAGAACTACACCTTTTCCTATTGGTGTGGATTAGAGTGGGATGGGCACCTTCTCTAGCCTGCCCCTTGTCAGGGATAAATTCATCCAGATACACTACTCCACTAACACCAGGATGGGGTGGGAACTTTGGGATGGAAAGATACTGTTGGGTTAGCATTTGCTATATACTCTGTCCCTTGAGAGAGAGCCGTAGCAGCTCCACTCCATCTGTACACACTGTATAGATATATGTTGGAGCCACTAGCACTAGCTGTTCTAAAGCATAAAACTTTATTAATAAATTCTATAAATATTTATGCAACTTCTACAGGTATTATTCTAAGTGTTGGAAATATGGTAAAAAAAGACAAAGTCCCTATCCTCATGAGCTTACATTCCAGGGGGAGATATTGAACAAGTAACAGATAAAAGCATATTACAATTTCAGGTGGTGATAAATGCCACAGAGGGTAAAAAGCTAAGTTCTGATGTGGGAACAAACAAGATCCAAACATTAGTAATTTATAATAAGTTTATTCCTCACTCCTGCAACATGTCTACCATGGATTTGCTACACTCCAGTCCACATTTTTACTGAAGGATCCGGATTAACAGCAGCCCCAATCAGGGACATTTCTTGTGATGGTGGCAGAGAAAAAAGAAATATAGTAAGCCACTGGATGGTTCTTAAAGCTTCTTCCTGGAGTTAGAACACATCACTTCTGTTCACATTTCTTTGAGGAAAGCAAATTAAATGACTACTCCTGGCTTTTATTTTTGCCCCACTGGGTAGAGAATCATAGGGAGGGAAATGGGTATTTGGTGAATGGTGTTACAGTCTAACAGAGAGCACACATTCAGCAGGGAGGTCTGGGAAGTATTCTCTGAATGTAGTGAGGAAATAAACCATGTGGAAATATGGGCAAAGCCTGTTCTAGGTAAAGTGAAAGCAAACAAAAGGACTGAGGGAGGAATGAGAGTGATGTGTTTGAGAAACAGCAAGAAGGCAAGCATGGCTGGAGCACAGAGAACAAGAGAAGAGTGATAGGTCAGGCCAGGGAACTGGCAGGGACATGGTCACCAGGGCAAGACAGAGCTGCCATCATCATTCGGTGAGTGTCTTTTGAGTGCATAATTATCATATGCCAGGCACTCTTCTAGGCTGTCAGGGCATGTCTGTGAATAAGACAGACAAAAACGTTATATAACTCCACATTTAGTGGAGAGTAAGAGACTATAATAATAAATGTTAATACATAAATTATATAACATCTTAGATGGTGATAAATGCTGTGGAAATAAAAAAATCAGAGTAAGTTAGATCAGGAATAGTGGGATGGGGGCTATAATTTTAAAGGGATCAGTCACTATAAACATCTTTTTAAAAGTGGAATTTGAGCAAAAATTTAAAGGAGGTGAGAGCATCATTTATGCAGGTATTATAGTTAAGAAGACCAGAAACTTGAAGCTTAGTCTAAGTGAAATGGGAAGCCTCTGATTACTTTGGTTAAGGGAATGTTGTGGTCTGATTCATGTTTGAGATGATCACTCTGGCTGCTATGCAGGGAATAACTGGACATTACTGAAAAGGTGAGGCTAGGCTGGAGGAAGAGGTAAGGAGCAGGTTGCAAGGTGCAAGAGCAAATGGGAATCAGAGGTTCTCTTTTGCAAAATCCTATTAGATAGCTAGGTAGGATGTCAAGAAGCTTATTAGTCAGGAAGGGAGAGATATGGGAGAGGTTGGAGCTTGAGAGTTTTATTTAGGCATCATAGACATGATAGATGGTATTTAATTTGAAAACTGGCTGAGCATGCCTTTGAAATGCATTTGAAAAGAGAAGGAATGAGAGCTGAGGACCCAGCCCTTGGTCATTCCAACATTCAGGGAATGGAATGAAGTTCCATTGGAACCTCAACAAAGGTTCTTTAACAATGAAGCCCAAGAAGGAATGGCCAGGAAAATAGGAGAGAAATCTAATAAAACAATGAACAAGGCAAACAACCAACTATGAAACAAAACAGGATGTGTGCTCTTTCAGAAACAAGAGTGACAAGTATTTCAAGAGGGAGAAAGAAATGAACTGCCAGATGATCCTGAGAAGTCAAGTATGCTTGAGACTAAAAGTTATCCATTGTCTTCAACAAGGTAGAAGGTATTGCTGATCCTCTATAGGACAGTTTGAATGGGGTGGTGGCAATGAGAGCTTGATTGGAATATTTTCATTAGAGAACAGAAGTTAGTGAAATAGAACAGTCAATCTTAGAATTAATGTGGCAGTGACTGGAAGGAGCTGTGGAACCAACATGTCTTTCAGATCATTCTGACTCCTCTGATCTTACCTCATATCAGCAGTATGAGAGCCTCCCTCTTGGGTAACATTAACTGGCACTTCTCAGTCCTCTTGGTGTTTGGTGGCACTGACTTCTGAATTTTTTTTTAAATATTTATTTTGAGAGAGAAAGAAGGTGAGTGTGCATGCACAAGCAGGGCAGGGTGTGCAGAGAGGGGAGGGAGAGAGAATCCCAAGCAGGTTCTACACTGTCAGCATAGAGCCCAACGTAGGGCTCCATCTCACAAACCATGAGATCATGACCTGAACCAAAATCAAGAGTCCACCCCTTAAACCAGCTAAGCCATCCAGGCACCCTGACTTCTGAATTTTAATTCCTTCCTGGTTTATATTATTTTACTTAGGTCTGCATCCCCTTATACTAGGAATCAACATTAAGTCATAGGGATCAATGGTCAGCATGAAGGACTACGTCGTTTTTGTCTTAGACTTGCCTTAAGATTATTTTCCGGGGCTGTAAAGCTATTGCTTCCTTTAAGAAGTTTTTGGAAGCAGAACTGAAGGGTCATTCATTTTAGGTTTATGATTTTGCCTTGCTCTGACTTCTTCCAATTTGGTGTCATCTGTAGATATGAAATACATCCTTAGGTCTGCAAAATTAGCATCCAAGTTCACCTCACAACTAATTAGCCAGTGTGAGCCTGGCACTCATTTTGCTGGTTACTCTACCTGTTAGATTTGTCTTCCCATCTTAATGATGGAATCTGTGTATTCCTGGTAGTCTGTACTGTAAATCAGTTTTCGTTCAGCAACTTTATATTTCAACTTTGGTCTTTTTGAGCCAAGGCTAGGATCTCTGTCAGCTCTTTAGAAAATAATGCATTCTGTCCCTTCTCTATGCCTCTTCTTAGGACTTTGGTGATTATTCAGGACGTTTTAGCTTCCTGTACTAGGAGGGCCACTTTTCCTGAAATCCTCCATGAGCCCCTGGCATATCTCCAGAATCTCCACAGTTTCCAGAATTTCTCTGGTCTATTTTCTTGGGAAAATGTTCAAGGCTTCCCACTCTGGACTTCTGACCTCTATAACAATAAGATGATAATAACTATGTATTGCTTTAAGCCACCAAATTTCTGTGTCACAGGACACAGCAGCAGTAGGAAACTAATACCTAAGGACACAAATACTCCAACGCCAAGGAACACTCTAAAGTCTGTGCTAGAGAAGAGGTAGGTAGAGACTGTATCAAAAAGAAGGAAAAGTTGGGATGAGGGATCCTATTGATCCACAATGGTGGAATCAAATGAAATCACCCTTATAAAGAAAGAGAGCTACCTTTGGTGGGAAAATACTGAGAATGGATCTGAGACATGTGCATTGGAGCACTGGTTCCTAGAGAATCAAACAAATTAGATGATTTTAAGTACATAGGATTAAAAGCAGCAGTTTGAAAATCCACTGCTTTTGGGAAGGAGGGAATTATTTGGAGGGAGGAGATGTTTCTTGGAGGCTTGGTAAATAGAAAGAAGGAAGCAAGCTATGTGAATAAAGCATACTACAGAAACAAAAAATGATCATAAACTGAGAAGACACACTAAATCTTATCCACATCCAAGTAAAAGCAACCTTTGATTAAGGGACCATTGTTAACCAATTTTACTGTAGCAGTAGAAGAGGGAGATTAGGAGATTTTGTAAGCCATCTTAACCCATCACTTCTGCCTACATAAACAGTTATTGCAGGTTGGGAAAATATAAGACATTGAAAAATTAATAGGAAATGGAATCTAAGGTGAGAAGAAAACCAGAAATGAAAATTCTTCCCCCAAACCAATCATGAAGTACAGGAAAGCTATAACACATTACCCCAACCTGAATTGAATATCCTTAAGCAAGTAGATATAAAAATGTTCCTCAAATCAAAAATTCAAAAGCTCAGAATTGATAGGGACGCAACATCCAAAAAGAGAGGAGATTTGTATTGAATAAGCTCAAAAAGAATTTGAAAGAAGAGACAAAATCTTCTCAGAAATGAAGATAAAATAGAAGGTGCTTAAGGAGAATAAATTCAACTGAAAATATAGTAAGAGGAGAATGGAAAGAAAGGAACCAAGAAAATAATAACAAGCAGAAGTTAAAATTGTTGAAACAAAACCTAATAGATCTAGGAGATAGGTAAAGAAGATCCAAAATATCTATAATTAGAATTTCTGGAGAATGAAGACAGTGGAACAGACCAAATATTTGAAATTATAATCAAAGAAGACTTTCTAGGAAAAAAGACCTAAACCTATATATTGAAAAGACAGATTACATCCAGAATAGTCAACTCTGGCTCAAACTCTCTAATAGCACATTTTAATTTTTTTAATTTTATTTTTTAAATGGTTATTAATTTTTGAAAGAGAGAGACAGAGCATGAGTGGGGGAGGGACAGAGAGAGAGAGGAGACAGAATCTGAAGCAGGCTTCAGTCTCTGAGCTGTCAGCACAGAGCCCAACATGGGGCTCAAACTCACAAACCTCGAGATCTTGACCTGTGCCAAAGTCAGATGCTTCACCGACTAAGCCAACAAGGTCCCTCTTTAACAGCACATTTCAAAATATAGGCCTCCAGGTAAAAAGGCAAAGTCACTTACTGGAAAAAATCAGGGCATCTCTATTCTCAACAGCAAAATACAAAGACAATAGTGGAACACTATTTTGAAGGGACTTAAGGAAATAAAGTGTTAGTGAAAGATTTTATATCCAGTCAACTTGCACTTATTAAAAATCAAGGCTAAGGGAAAACAGTTTTAAACATGTAAGAACTTAGGAAATAGTGCATTTATGAGCACTTTATTAGTCATCTTACAGAGGATGAACTCCATTCAAGGAAACTATGAGGAGGGGATGTTGGACACGTTGGGGGCATTAGATATATTTAACTGTGGATTTCAGACTTAAAAAAAGATATAAAGCCAAAAAAATGATGTTGGAGAATACTATGAAGTAGTATAACTAAAACATGGGAGAAGAGAAAGGAAAAAGACAAAATTAAAGAAAAAAGTACTTGATAATTGAACCATAGGTAATCTGAGAGTCAGAGGATTCATTCATTCATTCATTCATTCATTCATTCATTTATTATTTAGAGCCTGGGAGGTGGGACAAAGGGGGAGAGAGAGAATCTCAAGCAGGCTCCATGCTTAGCACAATGTATGGCTCGATCTTATAACCTCAGATCATGATCTGAGCCAAAATCAAGAATCGTATGCATACCAGCTGACCCACTCAGGAGCCCCCAGAGGATAGGTTTAAAGATGAAAAACCATATAGAAGTGAGGCAAGGAATAAGATTAAAAAGGTATGTGATGGGGGCGCCTGGGTGGCTCAGTTGGTTAAGCATCCGACTTCAGCTCAGGTCATGATCTCACGGTTCGTGGGTTCGAGCCCCGTGTCGGGCTCTGTGCTGATGGCTAGCTCACAGCCTGGAGCCTGCTTCAGATTCTGTGTCTCCCTCTCTCTCTGACCTTCACCTGCTCATGCTGTCTCTCTCTCAGAAATAAATAAAAAACATTTTTTTAAAAAAAGGCATATGATGGTAGCTCCTAGAACAAAAATTGAAAACCTCTTACTTAAAGAAACACCAAAAGGAAAAAAGAAAAATATATAAAGAAAAAAATACTTTACAACACAAACCATATGCTACCTTTTATATAAGAAAGAAAAGAAAATTGAGAAATTTTGAATATAAGGAGGTTAAGTAAATTTTCTTGGATGAAACATATACAGTAAAACTTATTACATATTTATTAGAGAATAGAAGAAATAGTAAACACCATTAAAAACCTAGTAAGAGAGTATAACATAAAATGGAAATGAATATCACATTCTGGAATGATGTAAGTTTTGAGATATTATGTTAAGTCAGTGTTGTAGATAATCCCATTTGGCCATCTGAGATAAAATATATGTTCAAGAAAAAAAAAAAGAATATCAGTGTATCATGAGAAAATATTTACAGCGAACATGATAATTGTTAATATCTTAATTATAAAAATACATACAAGTTGAAAATATCTGAAGACCTTCAAAAGATGAATATATAAAAGTTTTGGGAATTATTAAATCATACTAGTTTACCAAAGAACTTAAACCTGTTAAAGTAGCAATAATTTAGGGGCGCCTGGGTGGCTTTGTCGGTTAAGCGTCCGACTTTCGCTTGGGTCATGATCTCGCGGTTCGTGGGTTCGAGCCCCGCGTCGGGCTCTGTGCTGACTGCCAGCTCATAGCCTGGAGCCTGTTTCGGAGTCTGTGATTCCCTCTCTCTCTGACCCTACCCTGCTCACGCTGTCTCTCTCTCTCTCTCTCCTAGAAACAAATAAAAAAACATTAAAAAAAAAATAAAGTAGCAATAATTTGGAAAATATACTGCTTGAGATTGCAGTTATCTACACCTACTAACAGTGGCATGACAGATGAATACAAACCTTTTAGAAAGCAACATGGCAAATGTGAATGAATAATTATAAGATGTTTAGACATTTGGAAATTGGAATTTTGTTTCTGTGAACTTATTCTAGGGAAAAATATAAAATGAAAAAGGAAGATGTTTACTGTCATTCATTTATACTAGAGAGGGTTTAGATATAATCTATTCAACAATAGAGAAATTGGTATGAAGGTTATAATTGAGTTAGAAGGCTATTATAATTATGAAACATACAGCAATATATAGACATTCCAAACATATAACAAAAATAATAAAAATTATGTTCATCCTAGGGAAGTCAACTATATCTGAACATAGACAAAGGCAGGAAAGGAATAGGGAAATAAAAATGCTTTCTTTTGTTGAAAATGTAGGATTTTATAACATCTATTCTGCTTTCTGCTTTTTATTGTGATGATATGATCATTGTACGATATATAACAGTCATCACTACCTTCTCTCTTTGGGCTCCAGCTTAGTTTCATTTCTGTTACAGAAACTTGCTTGTCATATTTTAATTGTGTGCTTGCTGAGTACTATCTGTCTTCCATTAGATAGTAAGCTTCCTAAAGGCACCTCTAGCACTGCAATAGTGTCTACCACACATTAAGTACTCATTTACTATTCAGTGAATGAGTGATTATAGCTATAGTTAATAGTAAACTGAAGTTTGGAATAATAGAAGGAAGGTATCCCTCTGAAATAAAGGAGGCAATGACCACAATGTCCTAATCCAATCAAAGGTCTGTTTCTTATGCAGTACACTAAAATTTTTATCCTGATGTGTGTTTTGGTCTGGGTAGCAATTGGAGAGAACTAAAGCAGCAAAAGAGAAAAGAGGAATCTTAGTATGATTTATGCTTATAAACCATTTAAATGAATTGGATTCTCAACTTTCAGGGCTTGATAACAAACAGTTCTACTAGCCACTAATTTGGCTTCTAAAACAAAATGGATCTTCCTTCCATCAGCAACACAGAAAACCCTGTTCATGGGTCAGAGTCAGGGCTGTGACCTCAATTAAGCACGTCTGTGAAATGTAGTATCTGTGGAAAATAGGGGAAAGGGACGTGGTTTCTATCCACTGCTCTGTATTTCAGCTTTGGGTCAAATTAGCCTCTACAAAATTCTATGTCCTTTGGCTTTATTAGCTTAGGAACTCACCAAGAGATCTCACTGAAGCCCATTTATAATTACCCCCATAATGATATGGAGATTCAAATATTTTGATTTTAAGAACTGTTATTTGAAAATAACATTAATGTTACTGAGAAAAGACATAGCACTTTGAGACCCCGAATTCTTGTTTGCCTTTATATCCTGAGAACTTCAGCATCTGGCCTGATGCCAGATGTATAGGACACTCTACAGTGTTGGATAAATGGATAAATTTGTTGACAGCCACAGGTTTTCTTCAGCTCATTATCTTTTATTTAAAATTTTATGTGAGAGGGGCGCCTGGGTGGCTTAGTTGGTTAAGCGTCCGACTTTCGCTTAGGTCATGATCTCTCTGTTCGTGGGTTCGAGCCCTGCGTCGGGCTCTGTGCTGACAGCCAGCTCAGAGCCTGGAGCCTGTTTCAGTCTGTGACTCCCTCTCTCTCTGACCCTCCCCTGCTCACACTGTCTCTCTCTCTCTCTCTCTCTCTCTCTCTCCTAGAAATAAAAAAAATTTTATGTGAGAAATTTACCTTTGAGAAACTGAGTGCTTTCTCTTTTTCTGATATAGATGTTTGGAAAAACAGCTTCCTCTTTTTTTCCTCCCTCTCTCCTCCTCTTTCTCTCTTCCTCTTCCTTTTCTCCTTTTTTTTTCCTCCTCCCTCTTTCTTCGTTGCCTTAGCTATTGGATATTTTGAAACAAAAATAACTTGTAACCAATTATAACACAGTTGTAGATATTCTACTGGTCCTTATTATTTTCATTTTTTCCTCCTTTTTTTTTCTTCTCCCAGGGCCCTACTTAAGTCTATAGCCCTGGAATAAGACCAACATGATTTGAAGCTTGGTCTCTCCACCTAGCTTCTCTTACCCTAGTTCCTCATTTGTAAAATGAGCATATCCTTCTTCCCTCCCTGGACTATTATGACAAATAATCAAAGGGCATGCAACATGGCTTGGTCAATAAATCCTTAATGGTATCTTTTTTTATTGTTAATGATCTCAAATCATTGTTTTTGGAAAGCAATAGAATTTAAACAAATGTCAAAATACCTGATTGTTGAGGACCCTCAGGTTACATGGCCCTGTACCAAATGTGTGTTGCATGTTTGGGAGCTGAGGAAACTTATGGAAGCTAGGTGACCTACCTTCAAGTACCTCAACACTTGGCAGTGGAAAGAATGAGGTGACTTCATTTTCAGGGGAATGAGATACACTGTTCCATGAGATAGTGCTAGGAGGAATTGTGATTTTTTTTTCTTTACTGTGGTTTAGAGAACATGAAGTAAACTAAGGTTCCCCGGGTACAGTTTGGCATTGTCAGAGATTTGTAGGCTTTTGGATTTTAGCAGTGATTTGTCCTCCCACATCCTGCTTACAACTTCTGCCACTTAGCAGGAGCTCTACCCCTCTGCTAGACCAACACAGGAAATAGAAGATTCCTTTCTGGACATGGACATGGATGTGGTGTGTGTGAATGGCAGAAAGAATGGACGTGAATTACCTTGTCTAAGCCTGGTAACAAATAGGCTCTGGTCCATGGAATACCACTGAGGTGAACAATGAACACTGAACAAATGGATACATAACATGTACAATGATGCTAAGGGAAGAAGTACAAAAGCACTCCCATGAGTTGGGAGGGAGACACATACTAGTGTAGCCCAGGCACTCCCCAGGAAAGCTCTCTGTGACCGCTTATTCCCTGCTAATAACACACTTGCACTGTTGGTTACTTTTTTCCCAGGTGTGAAAATATGTATATTACATATAAACTTGTAAGTTATGAATGGTATGCATCTTGCACTGCTGGGAGTTTCATGCTGCTGCCATTGGATTTTTGCATTTCTGTCCTTGAACTGTGAGTTCCAAGAGGTCATTTTCTATGTTATATTTAAGTTCAAAACCCAGGGATCAGTACAGTACCAGGGGCATAGCAGATGCTTAGTAAATATTTGATAAATGTAATCGTGCAGTCTTGGAGCTCACAATCCAGGGGGTGAAGTAAACCAGTCCTTTTTGGACAATCTTTGGTGGAGGGCTGGGTTTTTTCCCCCCATTCTAAAAAATTTTCCAATCTCTTATAGACTGATATTTTGGGAAAAAAAAAAAAAAGAAAGTACAAAGCCTAACTTTTTATTATTCGATTCTACAGATATAAACTTCCTCCGTCAAATTGCTAAACAAGTTTTAAAGAATTTTTTCTTTTCCTCATTGCAGACGGGTAACAGTTTGCTGACTGGCAGCAATCCATGAACCACATGTACCATTGAAATATATACAAATACACAAATAATGTGCAGGTGTTGTTAAAATGCTGTTGAGTGAAATAAAGCCCAGCAGTGGAAGGGAGAATGATGGAGATGGGTGGTGGTTGGAGGCTTTTGAAGGAAGGCAGAGGGTCTTCTCTGATGACATGAGATTTGAGCAGAGAATGGTATGAAGTGGGAGTGTTAGCGTTGTAGATATCAGAGAGTTTCAGGGAAAGGAAACCATATGAACAAACCCTCTGAGCCAATATTCATGCTGTCTTCTAGGAGTAGAGGTTGGTCAGCTTACCACAGCCTATTAGATTGTGAAAAGAACTTAAGATTTTATTCTAAGTCTTCAGAGGGTTTTGAGCAAAGGAGTGACATGCATTACAAATATGGCCATACTGATTATTTATTGGGTAATAGATTACAAGAGGGAACATTAGGAGGCTCTTATAATAATCTATAGGACAAATGATGGTTGTTTGGCTAGGGAGGTAGCAGTGGAGATGGTGAGAAGCAGTTGCGTGTGAAATGACCTTGAAGATAGTAGCTGATGACTGGGTACAGAATGTGAGGAAGAGAGAGTCAAGGCTGACTCCAAGGATGTGGGTCAGAACAAATGGCCAACTGGTTCTGCCATTTATTGAGGTTAGGTAGTCTGAGAGTTGCAGTGGGTTTTATAGTTGGGGTATAGTAAGAATCATTCTGGACATGTTAAATTTGGGATACTTAGTTGATATATAAGGAAATATTGAATAACCAGTAGAACTAATGATATTGAAGTTTAAGAAAGGAGTAAAACTGAAGATGTAAAATTGAAAGTCATCAGTATATGGATGGAATTTAGTGCCATCAGACTGAATGAGATCACGAGTAAATAGGTTTGATGCTTAACTCCTTGGGCTCTTCCACATTTAAGAGATCTGAAAGATGAAGAGTAGAGGAGAATGAGGAGGAGTGGCCATGTGAGGATAAGGTCCCAACATTAATTTGGGGGACCTTAATCTGCAATTTACTCAACAAGTCTTGTGTTCAGTGTGCTCTGTAACAGAAGCAATATTTTGGAAAGCTTTCCATGCCTAAAGATTCGTTAGAATTTCAGAAAAAGTTATCTTCATGCTTAAAGGGATAAACTCTCTACCATGTTTCAAACCCAGCCACCCAGAATCATTTACCCCTTAGGAGTATCAGATAACTGAACAGTTGCTTTCAAATCTTACCTTTAAAAGACATGTTATAGTACACAAAATATTTTCCTATAAACCATCTCTCCTGAGCTTTACAACAATCCTCCTAGGTAAGCAGAGCATTTCTTTCAATCTTCATCTTATCAATAGAGAAACAAAGGAGGCAGATGATGAGTCTAGTCAATGGGTCTAGGTCCTAAACTTCTTTTCCCCATGTGCCCAGGGCTTTTTCAACACTGTCCTCCCTCTCACAGAAATGATACTATACTCTGCGGCCACTGGAGAGTCCATAGACTAAATCCAATCAGAATCTATAAGATTGTTTCTTTGGGAAAATACACTTCAATATATAGGCAGTTGAAATTTATAAACAGTTGGAATCTAGCCTGGTGATAAGTTATAGACTCTGTTTCTCTCTGTTAGCACAGCACCTTGCTTTCCAAAAGAGGGCTGTTTTTGAGGAACATGTTAATTTCTTTTCTCTCCCAGCCCAGTTCTCCCTTCATGGGTTCCTGAAAAGGGTTCTTTTCAGTCACTGGCATCACCAAAATTAGAAACATCTGTCATTTAAGGCTGTACCTTCTTTATCTCCAGCATTTCATGAGTTACCAAATCCAGCCCATTCTACCTCCGACAAACTTCCAGCTGTCCCCTTCTCTGTGCCAGTGCCCTGGCTCCCCATCTCTTACCTTGCGAGACTGCAGTAGCCTTCTCACTGGCCTGTCTGCCACCTGGCTTCTTGCCTCTAATCTACTTTCCACAATCCAGCCAAAGGGCTTTCTAAATGCAAATCTAGTCCTATTAAAAACTGACCTTATTTAAAAGCCTCTAGTGCTTCCAATTGTTCTTGGGATAAGATCCAAGCTCTTTATAATGGCATACCAGGACCTTCGGAATTTGCACATGGGATACAAAAATGAAAAAAATGCAGTCCCATCTTCCGAGCCCACAGTTTGATTAGGAAGACCAATGCATACACAGGTCATTTTAATGTACTATGTTATTCACATAGTTATGTGCAAATACAAATAACTATAATAAAGTGTGATATTTGTAATACTTCTATTATCATGTAGGACATAGAATTACAAGAGAGAAGTTCAGCTCGTTAACAGAGCATTCTCTGAAGTCATCTTTTTACTTAGTTCACACACTCTGTGCAGCAAAATTTAATATTTAATTTAATAGTGTCTGGCAGGTTCCTCCTAATGCAGGCATAGGCTTATCTCACACAATACCTAGATGGCTTCTTTCATTTGGGACTTAGAAAAAGAACAAAAGGACTCGTTGAAAATGTCTTCTTGTGGAGAATTATGTATTTTTTACTGCACAGTCCTACTCAAGTATAATTCTGAGTACTATTTTGCAGGGTTCTGATACTCATCTCCAGTTCTCCTTCATGAAAGGACTCTAAGTCAGTGGGACCAAAAACAGTATGTCTTTGCTGTTTGTATTGTTCCAGTTCTGCTTTTCCTCTCCTGTGTGTCATTCTGGACTGAGATGCTTCCTTCTCACATCAGGGTTCTTAAACTAAATATTTTAAAAGTTCTTAGATTTTGCTTATGCATTTTTTGAAGGAAGTTGTTGTTAAGTCCATTTTTGTGTTTCTATTCTTCATATTTTAGAAAGCCATTATCCAGTGTTTCTATGAATGATCATAGTGCTATAATACTAGAGTGTGTGCTTTAAATCACTATACATGAGAAAGTAAATTCCGGTTCTGCCTATGAGCTGAGAAAAGCTTCCCCATGTGCAGTACACCTGGCACTACCTGAGTGACCTCATTACATTTCTACAGGACAGTGGTAGCTCGGGGGAATTAATCCTTAATCTAGCATCTCCCACTGTCCATTGCTTAAAACACGTATGCTGAGAAATGCGCAGTGAAAAAAAAAGCTTATAGTCAAATAACCCTGGAAAACTCTACATACTATATTTGATCTAAGGCGTATAGAACATCTTAGAGGTATTAATAAATGAAGCAGTAAAGAAACGTTTAACCCAATGTTTACCAAACTTACTTGACCATAGACCTCTTTCTGTGTTGCATCCATTAATAGCCATTAGAAAAATGATGTCCTCACTTTGGGTTAAATTCCAATAGCACTTGTCACTTAAAATTTATTTTTTCAACATTTTATTATAAAGGCTTTCGAAATTACCAGAAAATTGAAAGCAATGTACAGCAAAAGCAAGTATCCCCAGCATCTAGATTTTATAATTAACATTTTGTTATGTCTGTTTTATCTATTATTTCTCTTCTCCACTAGACTGGAATGCCTCAATGATGAGTAATCTAATTTATCTTTATTTCATCCATACTTAGCAGAGTACCAGGCATCTCTTGGTAACCAGTAGATGTTTGTTATGAGTGAATGAGTGACTGTATTATTTTATTCCTTCAGACATCTTCCAAGCACATGCCAGAGATGAGCTTTAAGGCACCTGAAAGACTAGACAGAGTGTCCCATGCCTTTCTAAGTTTGAACAAACATTCACATAAGAGAAGCCACAGTTCCTGAGATAGGCCTTCTCCTGGGACAGAGATGGAATCCTGCACCCTGACCACTGTGAGCTGACGAGTAACCCAGGGTCTCTGAGCTCATCTCTGTACGTACAATTCATTTTAACAGGACACAGCTTTTGCCAGACCAGTGAGCTTGGATTAATGAACTCAAGGATTGTCTACCAAGTCTTGTTCACATGTTGGATTCTCCTCTTTTTACAGGTTTCTTGCGTTTTTGAGATCTTGGTGTCCTCTTAATTGCCAAAAACTTTTAGTTTCCACTCTGATTTTATCTGCCCTCATCTTTCATTCCTGGAAACCTGATCCTTGGTTTGTCTGATGATCCACTTTCTTCATTTGTAACTGCAGATGGAAACCAGTTATTTAATAGGTCTTTGGTCCTTTTATCCCCTAGTGTCTGATTACCTACCACAGGTCCTAAGAAAGCAACTGCCTTTCTCCTTTTATTTCTTTTCTGTTTTTGAATCAGCAGAACTAACATCAACAAAATCTTTATTTTCCTCAATTTTTAAATTTGCTTGACTTTCCCTTCCAATAAATTCCATTCTAACTTTTCTAAGGTTCTTCTCTCCTCCTCCTCTTTTTTTCCCTATTATATTCTTTCCCTTTCCCTCTTGATTTTCTTTCTCTCATGGAAAAGAAGTCAATGCTGTGTAAGTGGAGAAGAAACAGCATTGAGGGTTATAACCAAATCAATAAAGTGTATTGAATGAGCCTTCAATACTCAGGCTAAGGTTTGCCATTTATTTTTTCAAACATAATTTTCAGTGCCCATTTTCCAAACACAGCCCAGGTTCCCCATAGCCTTGTATTTGCTGTGTCAGTTCTTCTATTTGGATACTGCTTCTGATTCATTCTGTTTTATTCTTGTCAAAATAGGACTCTTGCTTCAGAATTCCACTACAAATCCTCCCTCTAGTATGAAGCCTTCCTTGATTTTCCATCAGTGTAGAAACTCCTCCCTTTCTCTTTGAATATCCTTTATACTTAGTACTGACCTCTCATTTGACAGATATCCAGTATCATGACTAAAAATGATACAAGTGCATTTTATCTTGCAAAAGTTTTAAAAAACATAGTTCAATAATTACTTAAAAAATGAGTATGTATGCTCAGTGATATACACTGAGCTCAAAATATTGAAAATAATACACTGAGTTCAAAATATTGAAAATAAGTCTTTCCTACTCCAGGTGCCCTGAACAAGGGTTTTCAATCTCTTTTGTATCCCTCTAGGTATTTTCTGTGTGTTTTTAAAATACATGTGGTAGGCATATTACATGCACTGTTCTTTACTTTGCCTTTTAAACTTAATATTTTATATATTGAAGCTCATTCTTTATCAGTTGTGGTGCCTTCTTTTTAATGACCTCATAGTGTTCCATTGTGGATATTGGTAGGTATTTAGGGTGTTTCCAGTGTATTTCAGTGAACACTATACTTTAGTATAAAACCTGGGAAGTGGAATTGCAAGGTGAAAGTATATATTATATTATATTATATTATATTATATTATATTATATTATATTTATTATATATATTCACTTCATTGATTTGTTTTATTGAGATAAAATTGATATATATAGTGAAATGCTTATATATTAAGTGTGCAATTTGATAAGTTCTGATAATGTATATATCCATGTTACTCACCACTCTAATGAAGCTATCAAGCATTTTCCAATCTCAAACTTCATTTGTGCCTTTTTTAGTCAATCCTTATGTCCCTAGCAGATACTGTCTTACTTCTACCTGTAGATGAGTTTTGCCTATTCTTTAAGTTCATATAAATGGAATCATACAGTATGGATACTTTTTTTTTTTTTTTTTTTTACAAATAGTTTATTGTCAAATTAGTTTCCACATAACACCCAGTGCTCATCCCCACAAGTGTCCTCCTCTATGCCCATCTCCCCTCCCTCCCACATCCATCGGTCCTCAGGTTTTGTCAGCCTTCAAGAGTCTCTCATGGTTTGCCTCTCTCCCTTCCCCCCACCTTTTCCCCCCTTCTTCTCTCCCTTGTTCCTCAGTTAAGTTCCTCCTAATCCTCCTATACGTGCAAACATATGGTATTTGTCCTTCTCTGCCTGACTTATTTCACTCAGCATAACACCCTCAAGGTCCATCCATGTTGCTACACATGGCCAGATTTCATTCTTTCTCATTGCCATGTAGTATTCCATGGTATAGATAAACCACATCTTCTTGATCCATTCATCTGTTGATGGACACTTAGGCTCTTTCCATGTTTTAGCTATTGTAGAGAGTGCTGCTGTGAACATTGGGGTACATGTGCTACAGTATGGATACTTCTGCTCACTAGGTAGTATTGCATTTTATGAATATATCACCATGTTACCCATTCTCTTCTTGATGGACATTTCATTCATTTACAGTTTGAGAATATTATTAATAAAGCTGCTAAGAACATCCTTGTAAATTTTTATAGTGGGTATATATATTCATTCCTCTTGGGTAAACATGTAGAATAGAACTTCTAGGTCATAGCCTACATGTATGTTTAACTTTGTTATCAACTGCCAAACAGTTTCTATATTCACACCAGCAATGTGTGAGAGTTCACTTTTTTTCACATTTTCAACACTGTTTGGTGTTGTTATTTTAAATGTTATTTACTTGAATGAGTATGAAATGGCATCTCACTGTGGTTTTAAATTGCATTTCCTTCCGACTACAAGCTGTATTACAAAGTTGTAATCATCAGGACAGCATGGTACTGGCACAAAAACAGACACTCAGATTGATGAAACAGAATAGAGAACCCAGAAATGGACCCACAAACGTATGGCCAACTAATCTTTGAGGAAGCAAGAAAGAATATCCAATGGAATAAAGATGGTCTCTTCAGCATGTGGTGCTAGGAAAACTAGACAGCAACATGCAGGAAAATGAACCTGGACCACTTTCTTACACCATACACAAAAATAAACTCAAAATGGATGAAAGACCTAAATGTAAGGTAGGAAGCCACCAAAATCCTCAAGGAGAAAGCAGGCAAAAACCTCTTTGACCTTGTCCTCAGCAACTTCTTACTCAACACATCTACAGAGGCAAACAAAAGGGAAAATGAACTATTGGGACCTCATCAAAATAAATTGCATTTCCTTGATAGCTAATGGTGTTGAGTACCTATTGATGTGCTTATTGGCATATATATTTCTGTTTTTGTGAAATGTCTAAGGTTTTTTGCCATTTAAAGAATCAGGAAAGTTTCTCTTTTTGCTATTAATTTTAGTGCTTATAAAAAATATATTCTAGGTACATGTCTCTTGTCAGGTGTATTTTTTGTGACTATTTTTTCCCAGTCTGTGGCTTCTCTCTTTATTTTCTCATCAAAGTTTTTTGAAGAACAGATTATTTTATTTTTGTGAAATTTAGTCTATAAATAGTTTTTCTTTTATGATTATAGTATATTGTGTTCTTAACTAAGAAATATTTTCATACCCCAAGTTGTAATCATATACCCCATGTTTTCTTCTAGATACCTTCTAATTTGACTTTGCATTTAGGTCTGTCATCCATCCCAAATTAATGTTTGTATATGGTATGAAGGAGGTTTGAAGTGCTTTTTATTCCCATATTCCAATTAGTTAACATACAGCATTCTATTAGTTTCAGGTGTACAGAATAGTGATTCAACACTTTTATACATCACTCTGTTCTCATCACAAGGTCATTCCTTAATACCCATTACCTATTTAACCCATTTCCCCCCCCCCCCATTTCCCCTCTGGTAAGCATCAGTTTGTTCTCTGTAGTTAAGAGTCTTTTTCTTGGTGTCTCTCTCTCTCTCTCTCTCTGTTTTTTCCCCATGCTCATTTTTTATGTTTCCCAAATTACACACATGAGTGAAATCATGTATTTGTCAATGGAATATTATTCAGTCAAAAAAAGAATGAAGTCTTGCCATTTGCAATGATGTGGATGGAGTAGAGTACTATGCTAAGTGAAATATCCCCATATCTTTTTAAAGTTGTTCCAGCATCTTTTTTTTGAAAAGCCATTCTTTTCTCATTGAATTACATTGGGATCATTATTGAAATCAATTGTCCACTTATTAATGGTTCCATCTTTGAGTTCTCTGTTCCATTTTTCTTTAACTCTCTTTATGCCAATACTACACTGTCTTGATTATAATTCCCCAACTTAGTTCTTTAGCTTCAAGATTGTTTTGTTTAGTCTAGCTTTGTCTTCACTCTTCGACAAAAATTTTGGAATTAAAAAAACATCGCATTAAGTTTATAGGTCAATTTAGGGAGAAGTATCCTCTTAACAAAGGATGGTAAGACCTGGTAAATCTATTCATGAAATGAATAATTTCCCTCAGCAATGTTAAGCAGTTTGCAGTTTAGAAATGTGTTCCCCAGTATTGTTTTTTAAATTGCATCTTTTGAACATATATTTTCAAGTTGTCTGTGTGCTAAATACCTACCAAGAAAATAATTTCCCTATTTTCCCATCCTCTGAAAAATACACATTTTTAGAAGAGGTTTTGTTTTTATTTATCATCTGAATGCTATCTCATTTTAGTTTTAATTTGAATTTAGTTTGTTGTGAGTTTGAACATCTTTTCATATGTCTGAAAGTTTTATACATCCTTTATTATGAGTATGTTCTTTGTCAGCTTTTATATTAGGCTATAGGTTATTTTCTTCTTGATTTTCAGAAGCTCTCTTTATATTCACAAAAAATAGTCTTTCTGTGGGTTATTTATCCCCACCCCCCATTTTTGTCTCTTAGCTTAAGTTTTTATTTAATATACATAAAAATTTTAAAGAATATAGCAATCTTTCATGATTTCTGGTTTCATATCGTACTGAGGATATTTCTACTCATTCTAACATTATTTTAAAAGCTCTGTTTTCTATGTGGAATTTTGTGGTTTCAGTTTTTATAGTTAAGGCTTTATCCATCTGTATTTTATTTGTGGTAGGTACCATGTAAAACATTTATGTTGAGGGATCTTTATTTTCTTTAGAAGTTACTCATTTATTGAATTAATCTGTCATATCCCCATATGACCACATCGTCATATACTAAATTCTTATATGTGTTTTTTTTATTTCTAAACTCTCTGTGCACAAGTACACACCAATTTCATTATGCTGGTTTAAAATATGTTCGAGGGGCACCTAGGTGGCTTAGTTGGTTTAGCATCCGATTTCAGCTCAGGTCATGATCTCACAGCTTGTGAGTTTAAGCCCTGCATCTGGCTCTGTGCTGACAGCTCAGAGCCTGGAGCCTACTTCAGATTCTGTGTCCCCCTCTCTCTGCCCCTCCCCCACTTGTACTCTGTTTCTGTCTCTCAAAAATAAATGTTCAAAAAATTTAAAAAGAGAAAAATAAAGTTAATTTGTATAGTCAAGCAAAACAGTCTTTTATAATGTTTTAAATTCTATTTGTAGTCAATTCTTCATCCTATTTCCCATTTATATACTTCTGCTTCTCTCTATCCTGTTTATAAGAACTAAATGAACTAATGGTTTATCTTTTTTAAGTGACTGTATTAATATGTAATTAACACACAATACAATCTACCCATTTAAAGTTTACAGATCTGAGTATATTCAGAAAGCTGTGCAATCATCCCCACAATTTTAGAACATTTCATCACATCAGAATGAAATCACATATTGATTAGTATCACTTCCCTGTTTCTCCCTAACCTGCCCCTACTTTCTGTCCCTAGGTAACCACCAAACTACTTTCTGTCTCTATAAATTTGTCCATTCTTGACATTTCATATAAATGGAATTCAGTATATGGTCTTTGTGGCTGACTTCTTTCAGTTTACATCATATTTTCAACTTTTATCCATCTTATACCATGTATCAGTACATCAGTCTTTCTTATTGCCAAATAATATTCATTTTATGGATATACCATGTACTATTTATTATTCTTAAGCTGATGGACATTTGGGTTGTTTCCCCTGTTGGCTATTAGGAGTAATTCTACTATGAACATTTGTGTACAAGTCTTTTTGTGGACATATGTTGTCATTTCTCTTGGGTAGATACCTAGGAGTGGAATTGCTCAATCATATGTAACTCTACGGTTACATCTGAGAAAATGTTAAGCTTCTTTCCAAAATGACAGCATCATTTTGAATTCTCATAAGCAATGTATGAAGGTCTCAATGTCTCCACATACTTATTAACACTTGCTTGTGTCTCTCTTCTTTATTATATTCTAGTGAGTGTGAAGTGGCATCTCACTGTGCTTCTAATTTGTATTTCTCTATAATGGCTAGTGATGCTAAGCAAGTTGTAGCATTTACCAGACATTTGTTTACATTCTTCAGAGAAATCTATTCAGATCCTTTGCCCATTTATCTGGCTTATTTGTCTATTATTAAGTATTAAGATTATTATATATAAGTATGTATGTATATTATTAAGTTATAAGATTATATAGATGAATATATAATTGACACATAACATCTCTCTGTATTTGATATATAGTTGTATTTTAGTATGTTTTAATTTTAGTTTTTTCTACTTAATATATGACTTTTTCCTATTTATATTAATAGCTTTATACTTTAGTCTTAATTTTGCAATAAAACCATGTATCATGCATTCTTTTTAATTGATTCTTTTTAAAAATCTTTTTTTCAAATCTGTTTTTAAATAATTGTTCGGGTTTATAACCTGTTTTAAGTTCTATTTGTTGTCTTCACTATTATAATTTCAATAATATACTTAATGCTCTATTTCCTAAAAACAGTATCAATTAAACAATGATAAAAGTATTTTTATTCTACTCTTATTCAGTTTTCTTTCTTGATTCTTGTGTTTAAAAATATATACATATATTTATTTATAAACGTAATATATTTATATGTGCTATATATTTATATGCTATGTATACACTATCTTATCTCTACATTGCAATAGTTTACAACATTTATTTTGCACTTATCATTACTAGAATTGTTTTAGACTTAGGTTTGTGGCTACCTGAATCCAATGACCACTGCCAGACTTTATGTAATAGTTTTAAAATGCATTTCTTAATTAGCTTAGGCTTTTCCTCTCTATATAATTTATATATTTTTTGGTATTGTAAGTTCAAAATGTTTTCTCTTTATACCTAAATTGTTCGCATTTTTTTCTAGGATTTTTTATTTTTATCTTTTTTAATTTTCTCTTTTAGTGTTTTTATTATTTTGAGAGCAAGAGAGAGAGCGAGAGAGAGAAGCCAGAGCAAGCATGAGGAGGAGAGGGGCAGAGAGTGAGAAACAGAATCCAAAGCAGGCTCCAGGCTCTGAGCTGTCAGCAAAGAGCCCGACATGGGGCTTGGACTCTGAACCATGAGATCATGACCTGAGGCAAAGTTGAACACTTAACCCACTGAGCCACCCAGGTGTCCTTCCTCTAAGATTTTTTAAGCATTTGTTAAGCATTTAACAGAATATTCTGTTCTTGAAAATTGCCATTGAGAAACCTGCACTTTGCTTAGTATGTTTTATTTATTTATTTACTTATTTTAAGTACCCTGCTCCCAACATGGAGCTTGAACTCATGGCCCCAAGATCAAGAGTCACAGGTTTTACTGACTGAAGTTTCTTTTGCTTTGGAATGTGATAACATTATTGAGATCTGTTTGTAGTTTGTTGTCCTGTAATGTATTTTCCTCAGACAGAATGGACTGTTCAAACATTTTTTAATATTTATTTTTGAGAGAGAGCCAGAGAGAGACAAGGAAAGAAAAGGAAAGAGAATGTGGGTGAGGGGCAGAGATAGAGGAAAGACAGAGAATCTGAAGTGGACTCTGCACTGACAGCAGAGAGCCTGATGCAAGCCCAGGTTCACAAACTATGAAATCATGACCTGAGCCAAGTTGGATGCTCAACCAACTGAGCCATCCAGGCACCTCCAGAATAGACTCTTTTAATCTTTGGATTCAAGTATTATTTTCTTTTTGGAGATTTTCTTTTCTTTGACTTTTTAAATGTGTTTTGTTTTCTTCCTTAGGAACACTGATCATATGTTTGAAAGATCTCATTAGTTTATTTTTCATCAATATAATTTTTCCCAAGGTATTTTAATGAATTATTTCTATTCAATTTTGGTTACTTTTTGCAATTGCATCTCCCTTATTATGTTTTCATAAGATTCTATTCATTTTTTGTGCAAAATAATTGCATTTGTGCACTATTTATAATATGGTCTTAATTACTTTCATGCCTTTACTTTTCCCTTACCTTCTTTTCTTAGCTCTGACCTCTTCTATTTTACTTTCTTCTGTCATTTCATCATGTATTCCCTAAGCTCTTGTATCTCTACTATGAGTTCTTTGATTTTTTAAATACTCTTATTCATTGCAATAAGTTTTGTCACGATTTTGCTCTGCCTGTTAACAGTCGTTTTATACGTGCATTGTTTTGTAAGAAAGAAAAAGCATTTTTTTGTTCATTGGTTCCTTTTTCATCAAGAATCTTTGGTTCTTTTTGACTATAGCTTACTTTTGAATGAAATGAATTATTGAAATCTTGGATTGTATGTGTAGGAAGTTTATAAGAAAGGAATAAATCTATACTGCAGATGAATAGGATTCTCCCTATTTCACAGTGAAGTTTAAGTCTCTCTATTTCTCCCTTTTTTCTCTCTTTTTCGTGTGTGTGTGTGTGTGTGTGTGTGTGTGTGTGATAGCTGTTTAAGTCTTTACATATTTTTATTTTCTCAGTGGTTGACTTTTCCTTCCATTATAATTCATCAATAGACTATTTCTTGCAAAAATGGAATGTCTATTTCCTTGCTTATTTCCTGCTACTTTACATGGCCTGGGCATCTCATATTTTTTCAAAGATGTGATTATTGTTTTTTGCTTTTTTTAGTGTACCATCTGTTTTGGTGATTGTACTCCCCTGACATGTTTAAGATCTGCTCCTGCAAGCTTCTTTTCTTGAGCTAATCCCACATCTTGACATCTCTTAATCATATACAGTGGTTTGGGATTATAGATGTTTCTAAATTTTGCCAAAAGAAAAAAGACTTTGAATTCTGTTGTTCATGTTTCTTATTACTTTGGGAGTGATATCTGAAAGAAAAGGGCATCTTAACACCAGAAGTCTCTTTGTTAATGTTGGTTTTAATGTGTTAATCTTTAAATAGATGTGCAAAATAGGGTAATTGAGAAATTAAGTGGAAGCAACTGTTAAAAATAATTATATTAATAACAAAACAATAAAAAGAACAAAGGACTGTTAGTGTTGGTGTTCTGGACCTATCCAGATTGGTCTCTTTTGAAATTTAAAGAGAAGTTTAGAAAAAATGAGTATAGGACATATTTTCGGAATACTTAATTTATGTCTTTGTTAATTGTTATCTTCATCATCCTGGACAAGTGCCTTAGCCAGTCTAAATCTCAGTTTCCTCACATATAAAGTGAGGATATAATGGGGTTTTTTTTGTTGTTTTTTTCTTTTTTTGCTGTCGTCTATAACCTAGAACACTTTCAAAATAAATGAATATAGTATATATTCATTCCAAGTACCTTTAACCCTACCCACTCCCTTTTTGAAGTTACAGCTTTTCAAAGATTGAAGACATCAAGAAAGCTGAGTCTTAAGATGTGAGGACCATATGATCATATATTAAGAGGATTGTGTCTGGGTAAATCTTTGATTTTCATAATGGACTGAAATTGCTAAAAGTTCTCCATGCTTGCAACATTTGACTGTCCCTTTAAACCTCAAACTCCAAACTTTCAACCCAATTTTCAGTATAATCTCATAGTGATACTACCAATTATATTTATCTTTGAACTTTTGTGTCCAAAATCTACAATAATACATCTTTTTTCCCCTGACAATCTTTCTGTTATAAAAGAAGCCCTTTGTTTCACTGTCTTATGTGTTTATGAGAGAAGTACATCTCACTGATAACAGCTAATATTAACACAGTGATTTTCAGTTTGCATATATTCTCATTTGACCTCATTTAATTATGGAAATCTGGGCCATGAGATAATGGATGTTTGATGAAAACAACTTACTCAGACATATGGATCACTCAAAAAATCCAGATTTAAATTCTTCAAGGGTTCTATTCTAGAAAGAAAAATTAATCAAATCCAGGTTTTCTGACTAAGATGGGTATTTTTCCATTAAGGTGCTTAATTTTGATGTACATCATATTGCCGTAATGTTACTCCATGGTAACAATATGGAGTTAGATTCTAAAAGATCCACTAAAGAGTAGAACTTACTAACAGTTAAAACTTATATTTGACACCTGGAAAATCACTTAACCATGCTGAGCATCTATTTTCTCATGTTTTTAAGAAGGATAACAATTTTTAACTGTGTTCAATTTAGTTCATTGTAACAAGCATTTATTGAAGGCCTACTAATCTAAAAATCAAACGAACTTTATGAAAATGTTTTGTCCACTATAAAGAGTATAAATAAGTCTCAATGACTATTATTCTTACCTGCTGAGCTATTGGTTAACAAGGAAAATGCTTTATTGCTCCTTCCTGGGTAAAATTTCATGCATTTTATAGCACTTGTGCTTCTCAGAGTGTTTGTGAAAGTATCGGCCAGCATGCTGTTCTCATTGAGTACACAAGTTCTTCTACTTACCCAATTTTCTATTCTTTTGCAAGTAGTTCTGAGCACAGGGACTCATTGACTACATGTCTGTTCATAACTTGATCCTCAAGGATATTGCCTCTAAGAATGACTCTGGGTAAATGGCATGAAGGACATAGTTATGTGAAGTTATCCTGGTAGTAGACATTCATAGATATAGTCAAGTGCTTTTAGAATGAGCCAACTGGCTTCTTCTTTCTTCAGATATAGCTTTGATTCTATGGAGAGATTTTTGGCTATATTTGCTTGTTCTATGTTGATTCTTAAGGATAGTGATTTAGAACATTTTTGTGATCTAAACTAGGAATTTACAAATAGATCTGTTAAGAACAATTTGTACCTTATCACAGTCTTCTTCACTTTGAGTGACTGTGTGTGTGTGTGTGTGTGTGAGAGAGAGAGAGAGAGAGAGAGAGATGTGCAGTTATATCAGTGCCTCACAGTTTGGAGTTGGGATCCGTTCCAACACTGACTAACTTACACCTCTTTTGGGCCATTGGTTGTACTTCTATGACATGTGTCTACTTCCTAGTTTTCAGGGTTGTGATGAGGATTAGAACTTGTGTATGTAAAATGTCTAGCAGATGATAAACTAGGTACACACTAATGTTAATTTCCCTTTCCTGAACTCTGAGGTAGTAAATAGAACATATATTTGGAATTCAAAGAACAGGGCTCAATACTGACTGGCTCTGCAGCCATAAGCTTTGTGACCTATGGGGAGTTACTAAAGCTCCTGGGGTTTCTGTGTTTGCATTGTGAAATAGTAACATCATTCTCTGCCAGGCCTTGAGTGCTGTTACTAGGATCAAATGAGATAATGTCCTTAATAAAAATTTATTTTGCTGTAAGACATAGTGGGTTGTTAGTATTAATTACTAAATAATATGTATTTAGTATTAATTAAGAAGAGTGATAGAGTGGAAGGAACACCTGATTTGCTGTCAGAAAGTCCTGGCTTCATTTCTTCCTTGTTCTGCGGCACATTACTCAATTGGTGCTTTGGTTTTCTCAACTGTGAAACAGAATTAAGATTGCTTAATAGGATTGTTCTAAAAACTAAATAAGATAACATGTGAGAAAGCATCTAGAGTTTGGTACACAGTAGGCTTTCAATAAATACTGACTGATTTTAGCTGTATTCAGAGGGGGTTAAGTCTCCTAACAGATTTTGAAAAGACAAATTTAAACTCCCAGTATCAACAAATCTTTCTTGTTTTCTCTAGTTCTCATACAGTTTGCCACGTGAAAATACTTCCATGTGCTAGAAGTTGGTCTTACTTTTTTTTTTGTAGGGTTAAAAACACTTACAGGAAAACAGCATAGAGGCTAGTTTGCATATAAATACAGGGTACACCAGTATTAAATGTTTTAATGCCATCTTCTTGGAGATACCTGTAAATGATGTTCTAAGCCCATGACCTTATTCCTGAAACTGAGTGAGGTATTTTGCACACAACATTTGGATTAGTATGAATTCAGTTTTGATATATATTTTTGGTACCTAAGATATGGCAAGATGCTAACATAGCTTAAAATATTATGCCCCCCCCTTTTTTTTTGAGTCTCAGTATATTTTCAATCTCAGCTCTGTTGTGGTCCTCAAGTTCACCAGGCCAGAAAGTAGTTTCCAACTATATTCCTACTTCACAACTTTTAGACCTACATTATAAGCTCTTAGAGGTAGATCTTTTTTTTCTTTTTTTAATTTAAAAAAAAAATGTATTTATTTAAAGAGAGAGGGAGAGAGAGGGAAACAGAGAGCATGAGCAGGGGAGGGGCAGAGAAGGGGGAGAATTTCCAGGAGGCTCCATGCTGTCAGCATAGAACTCAACACGGGCTCAATCTCATGAACCATGAGATCATGACCTGAGCCAAAATCAGGGGTCAGCTGCTTAACCGACTGAGCTGCCCAGGTGACCTGAGCAGTTTTCAGTATTGAAAATACCCAGTGGGTCCTGTGCTAAGCCTTACTGAGTCTAGTAAAATGACAGTTTATCTCCATTTCTGGATCTCTGTCCATCAAGTTCATGGTAACATTAATTTTCAGAAGCCATTCCAAGTCTTGGAAGAGTTCTAGGCCATTTGGCATGAAGAGCAATTTCCAGATATAATAACCAGACACCTTAAAAAGACTCAGTTTCCAAATCTGATGTCAATAGGGTGGATGCTACAGATTAGTTTACTCAGCATCTACTTCTGATACCTTTCTTCTTTTCTGTATGATAAGGGCTGGAAAGCTAAAAGCTACATTCTGGCACTACCATGCAGTTAAGATTTTATAGGTTACCTAGATTCTAAACCCATGCAATTTTAGGAGATTTGGAAAACCTATGTGAGACCAAATCTTATTGCAGAGGCATTTGTTTCTCATAGGGGATCTGTGATGGAAATTCTACTTTCTGGTTCCTTTTGACAGCAGCAATGGGGGTGTCTGCTGCAGAAGTTTAGTAGTGTGGTTGGACATTTCTCCTGGCAATATAATTCCAAGTTTGGTAGCACTCAGTTTTATTGCCCTGGCTATCCAATAAGTTCTGTGAGCTATTAACTGCCCTCTAATGTAGATCTTTCTGCTTAAGCCAGATATAATGACTTCTGTTGTCTCCAACTGAGCTGCCTTTAGGGTAGCCAGGCTTGAAGCTTATAACGAGTTTAAAGGTGAAACATTTCTTCCATCTGCCTACTAGTCTTCTCTCCCTTTTCCTCATGCAAGCTCCAACCCCTATGTCACTCCGGAGTCTACTGTTCACTTCCTTTGATGTGTGACATGATCCCAGCCCAGGCATGCTGATATCTTAGTTTACTTATATGAGCTTCAATAGAAAAGATAACTGACTTTCTGAGTATTTGTTATAAGGGTTTAGTCTATACTTTCTTAGGCATTGTTTTCTATATACCTTTTGTTTAGGAAGGATAATTTTCTTCCCTCATTTTCCCTAATTCATCCCTGGGAAATGAACGTTTATAAAAATGGGATAATATGCAATGACCTCAGAAATCATGGAATAATAATCATCAGTAATAATACTATACCAATAGCTATAGTATCTGAGTAATCTTCTCCAAGAAACATGCTAGAGTTTTTCAGAAAGCATCTCATTTAATAATAAAGTTTCAAATGGTGTCACGACCTCTAATCCAGTTTTGTTTTTGCCGCGCATCTTTGTTGCTACCAGAAACCTCAAGTCACAGAGACGTAATTCTATACTATCCATAAATGTTATTCTCTAATTTCTGTTTCTTCTTCTCACAGACACTGTGAATATACTTCAGGGAGTTAAAAAGAAAAATAAAAAAGGTAGCAACAGTGTTATGTGAATGTAACTGGCAGGCAGCCTGCCCAAACATGCCCTGACAAAGCAATGTTCTTTAAGTGCCTGTCTTCCTTGGGAATCCGTCTCAGTTGCTTTTGTTGGCTGGCATCTATCAATGTGGACTGTAAAGAGAATTGTCCTTGCTATGGTCCAGGATGGGCTGATGATTTTATTGCAGTGCCTAGTACATAGTAGGTATTCGACATGAATGAGTTATCCTGTTTCCACTGGGTGTAGCCCCAAGGGGCCAGAGGTTGACTGCGGGCCACTATCAAGAACACTGTGTGGGGCGCCTGGGTGGCTTAGTTGGTTAAGCGTCCGACTTTCGCTTAGGTCATGATCTCGCAGTTTGTGGGTTCGAGCCCTGCGTCGGGCTCTGTGCTGACTGCCAGCTCAGAGCCTGGAGCCTATTTCAGGTCTGTATCTCCCTCTCTCTCTCTGACCCTCCCCTGCTCACGCTGTCTCTCTCTCTCCTAGAAATAAATAAAAAATATTTTTAAAAAAATTTAAAAAACAACAACAACAACACTGTGTGTCCTCAGCTGTAGTTCTTCCAAGTAGGACTGCTGTGGGATGTCACTTCCTTCTATGAGGCATTTATTTCTATTTGCAGGATCTTTTCACTCTGTAGGTCTGTAACTGTGCAAAGGTCACCTAAAATGTAGAGCTTTTATTAGCTGCAGTGAAAGGATGGACTTTCCCCTGAATGCTCTCTGCCAAGTGCCTTTCCCATTCTCTTATTAGCAAGGGGATGGATTATTTCTTCATTTGCCTAGTCTGTGAATCAACCTCTCTCTCTCTCCCTCCCTGCCCCCTTTCTTTTTGACTCCCTTACCTTCTCACCTCAACTTAATCTTCCTCCTGTGTTCTGCCTTTTCCCCAAGAATAATGATAGAGGGATCTTTTTTTCTTCTTCTTCTTTTTTTTTTTCCAGGTAAGGGCTTCACCAATTTACACATGAGGATGTAAACATATTAAGGATTTCCCCCATTGCTGAAATCATGGCTGCCCTCCTTCTTCTGCATAATACTATTAAATTGTTCTGGGATGTGAGTGAGGGACTGTGTTTAGCTACTGCCTTTCCTGTCACACAGATAACATGGGCAGGGAATTATTGTGATAACACAAGGAAATAGGGGCTATTGAACAAGACTTGTATTTGGCTCCATCTTGCAAATCTGAGAGTATAGTTGAAAAGAGATAGAGCCATGGCTAATATTAAACTGTTATGGTAAGAATTTTTCAGCTTCTGGTTGGTTCCTCATTCATGGCCCAAGAACACATTTTTTTTTTTAAGAATTTGAAAACTTCTCAAGTTTCAGAACTTGAAGTTTTCAAATTCTAAAAAAGTTTCCCAATGCATTTATTTGCATTTCTTTTCGGAAAAGGAAATAGAGCATGGGAAAATCCTTTGTTGATGAGGATCAAACTCACAAAATAGGATAAATTCACATAATTCCTAGAGTTATACTAACATTACCAGCTATTAATATGGAGTGTCACTGGCACCAGCTTGCCAGTGGATGTTGGAATCTTCTGGGCTGAAATCAGCTGGCATTGGCTAGTTACCTGCATAGCCATTCCTACTGTCAGGATCATTTTACACCATATTTAACAAAATAAAAATGAATGCAAAGAAAAAAATTCCTGATATTTTAAAATTATTATTTCTTTTTCTACCTTCTTCTAAGCAATAGATATTATACTTGGAATCCTACCTGTGTTCCTACAAAATACCCATATCCATAATTTCTCCAAGCCTGTCTATCAAAGGAAAATTTAAAAACCCATAAAAGTGGGAGTGGTGGTATAATATCCAAGGACACAATCCAAGTTCAAATTGATGGAATAATGAGCTGCAAACTAAGGTAGAGTACAAAATAGTTGGATATCACATCCCTCAATTAAGTAAAAAAGTCATTATCTAAGTTTAGAATGATGCAGGCATGATTTAATTGTTGTTCTTGTGAGAAATACCCAGGAGGATTGGGTTGACTGTAAGATCATTGTGAATCAGTTGTCTGATGCCACACTAGACCTATAAACTCTTTGAAGTTAAAAGTCATGTCTTCCTTGAGTTATTGCCAATACTTAGCATGGTTTTGGGAAAATATCAGTAATAAATACATATTTGTGGAATTTGATTGCTAAGTGTGATCTTGGAGGTATATGGCAAGAACTCTATGGGAGAAATATTGGTTTAAAAGAGATAAGAAGGGGGGCACCTGGGTGGCTCAGTCGGTTAAGCATCCGACTTCGGCTCAGGTCACGATCTCACAGTTCATGGGTTTGAGCCCCATGTCGGGCTCTGTGCTGACAGCTCAGAGCCAGGAGCCTGCTTTGGATTCTGTGTCTCCCTCTCTCTCTACCCCTCCCCCATTCATGCTCTGTCTCTGTCTCAAAAATAAATGAACTATAAAAAATTAAAAAAAAATAAAAGATAAGAAGGATGTGGCGAGGATGTGGATGTATGCAGAAACCATATTACAGAAGAAACAAAAAAATGGAGGGTTGCTTTTCTTGGCAAGGTAAAGAGTTATTAAGGGGAAGCTACATGATAGTTTTATGTAATTTTTTTAAGACCATATGTTTGTCTATTTTATCTCCAGAGGCAACTTAACCTAAATATGAGGAAAAGTTTTAAGCCATGCATGGCAGAAGCTGCTAGCTGTCCTCCAATATCAGTTGTCTCTTAATTGTAGTAGAACCTTTGATTTTTTTTTTTTTTGTAAGTCTATGATGGTCTGGAATAAAGACTTCCTTTGAGCCATATATGGACTCTAACTGAGTTATGATCAGCTGGAATGGAGCAGGAATTATGATGGCACCCTCTGGTTATATCCTCAAATGGAGGGGGTAGGCATCCCCCTTTCCTTCTTTCTTATTCTTGCTAATGGGAATATAAACTCTCATGATAATAGGAGCTAAAAAAAAAAATCTACCTTATATCCTTATACCATGAGGTAGAAGCTGCATGTTGAAGACAGCAGAATGAAAGATAAATAGAACAAGGATCCCTCCTGAGAGGTACCATATCAGACTTGGACCGTCTACTCAGAAAAATAAACTACTGGATTGTTAAAGCCAGTGTTATCTTGGGTTTCTCTATAATAGCAAAAGAAACAACATGTAATCTGCCCATTCTTCCTAACAAGTGCTTTGGAAGATAGTGACCTCTTATTAGCAGGTGAGGTTCAAACAAAATTACTGTTGAGGAAAGTATTTCGTTGAATGAATGGCCAGACAAAATATATTAATAATTCCTCACATTTTAGATGGGGAACATTTGAATGATACTGGAATTACTTAAGTCAGTCCAATTCATTTCAGAAGCTACTTTCCTTTTCTGATTTAAACTGCTATGTGAGGACTAGCTGAAGGAACTGGGGATATTTACCCCTGGAAAAGATAAGCCTTAGAAGATTGGGTTGGCAGCATGTGAGAACTATCACCATTTTGCTGGTCGGCTGATGTATATACAGAGTAAATTACTCCTCTTGGTCTCCAAGGGACAGAATTTGGGTCACTGGGTGGAAACATCATGATCACAATTGGAACTGTAGCTCCTTGGGCAGGCTTTTTTTCTGTCTAATATAAATGTCAACCAAACTTTGGATGTTTTTACATTGGATCTTATTTTGTTGGTTTGAATTCAGTCTGTTAAAGTCCCTTGGAATCCTAGTGATGACATATGATCTAGCAAAGTTTACCCAGAGCCCAGATATGGCCCATTCTTCCTACTTATTAAGGCTAGGAAAAAAGAGATGATATTTTGGAAGAAAATTCAAAGTGTTGCTAGAGTTACTTGAAAGCATTATCTTTGTCTCTTCTGTTAAATGCTCCAATCTAGAGTTTTATGAATATCTCACTGGGTTTGGAGGTGTCCTACCCTGGAAAATCTGAGAATAATCCATATATTGATCATACTTTAGTCATATGTCGTTCAAGAACTAGATGCAAAGAATTAGGGTAGTGAGCTTTGCCGACCAAGTTAAAAAAAACAAAAAACAAAAAACTAACATTAAGACAGTGGCTGGGAGATCCTGGGAGCTCAAGTTGGTCAAGCGTCCAACTTTGGCTCAGGTCATGATCTCATGTTTGGTGAGTTTGAGCCCTGTATCAGGCTCTGTGCTGACAGCTAGCTCAGAGCCTGGAGCCTGCTTCGGATTCTGTGTTTCCCTTTCTCTCTGCCCCTCCCTCACTCATGCTCTGTTTCTCTCTTTCCCTGTCTCTCAAAATAAATAAACATTAAAAAAAAATTTTTTTTTAAAGACCGTGGCTGGAGCAAGAAATTGGCAGATCCTCATTTTCCTCTTCATAGCCACATTTCTGGTCCTAATGTGGGGCTTAGAGTGTGACAAAATCTTTCTCTCAAGCATTCTTTCACTACTCCCATTTTCCTGGAGCCCATGATGTGGTGGATTTTCCTTCCCTAACTCTAGGGTTCTACAGTCATGCAACTGACTTATACGACTCTCTAGTTTTCATAGACCTACATTTCATTAGGCCCAAACTTCTGGAACAGTTCAAGGAGAACTAACTTTGGATCTCTCCTTGACTCTCACTATTGACTTTTCTCCACCTTTTTTATCCCATTTTCTGTGTCTCTTTCAGGTCACTTCAAGCTTCTTTGCAAGTTTTTTCATTCAACCATCCATTCATCCAATATTTACTGAGCACCTATTTCCAGTTCACATAATCTGCAATGCACTAGGCTCACCAAGATGAATAAAATTCATTTACTCATTCAACAAATGCTTATTATGCTAGGCAGAGTGTATATAACAATGAGCAAGAGAGATTCTCAAAGAGCTTTTAAGCTAGTGAAGGAGCTTTAACCCAAGAGAAGACTACAGATTCATCAGCAAATAGTAGTTAATATTTATGGAATGATTACTTAATCCTAGTTACTATTCTAAGTTTTTTACCTGTATTGTCTCATGCAGTAAAACTAACTAGTTAGTTGGTTTTCTTGTCCCCATTTTACAGAGGAAGGAACTAGACACAGTAAGATAAGATGTACCCGAGGCCATATGTGATATTATGTGATGGATCTAAGTGTTTTCACTTCAGACTTTGCATTGTTAACCAGAAGTAGAAGTGGAAATGGGCTGCCCTTGTGGAAGTGAGTATTTTATCACTGAGAATGTTATAATTTCAGGTATATAAAACTTTTAGTGTAATTTTTTAAAACTGATTTTACATACTCTACATACAGTGCATCCTTTATTGCCTGTACCCAGGGCAGAGTCCCTATGATTCCCCTTGGTACTTCCTCTACTCTTAACCACTGTACTGCTTTCCCAGCTCACTGTAACACATGTGGAAAAATGTAAAAAAGACTAGGGGAACCTGAAAGAAATGAATTAATCCAGAGGGTTAGAAGAAGCTGGAGGAGGTGATGCTTTAGCTAAGCCTTAAATAATAAGTAGAAGTTTGCTAAGCACAGTGGGTGAGAGGTGAAGGGTATAGGAAAGGGTACTCTAGGCAGAAGGAACTGCTTGTGCAAAGGCATGAAGACAAAAACAATACGTGCAGAAACTGACAAATAGTTTGTTTACAGAATCCAAAAGTCAGAAACAAGAGTGGACAAGTAAGCAGAGGCCAGACTACACATAGGCACACATGCTAGTCTAAGAAGCTTGAACTTCATCCTGAGTACAATAGGAATCATTGAGGGAATTTAAACAAGGGTGATATGTTCAGATTGGAATTTCAGCAAAACACACTGGAAAATGGATTGAAGGTACGTAAGATCAGAGACAGAGACCTCTTTTGAATCCCACACTTCTGCAAATTATCTTCCTTTACCATCCTCATGTAACAGCTAAGATGGCAAAGTCAGAAACTGAATAGCAGATAGGGAACTGCCTTCAAAAATGCATCAGCAGTGGCCACGGAACTATTGCTCAGTGTATGTCACCAAGGAGACGGGACAGTCATGGTTAATCTAGGGAAGGCTGCACATCTGAATAAAAACATCTCTGTGAGGTAACTGTGTCAGCTTCTCACTCCAGCCGATAACAAATTACTCTGTCTCTGGCAGAGGTGTACTTGCTGACTATTTCATGTGGTAACCCTGGATTTGCAACATGAAACACTAGTGTTAGCTAAAGGTATAGCTAGCAATTTGAAATTGGTACACACAGCAGTCAATCTATTGCTCCCCGTCTCCATCGTCCCCCAAAGTAGGCTTGCCATTAAACACAGTGTGAGATCTTGCCCAGTGGGGAGACTTCTACCCACAGCCAGCTGCATGCCCTCCACTCTCTCCCCACTCTCAGTTTCTCAGTCTCTCTCTTACAGACATGCAAGAAATAATACAAACTGGCATTTAGATAGGGCTTTTGAGTGTACTTTTTTATCCAGCCTCTTGCTTTCTCATAGGAGGGGAGGAAAGGAAATGGAGAGAAAGAAAGGGAGGCAGGGAGGAAAGTAGTAAAGGGAAACACATTTTCTCTACCTGAGCAGGCAGTTTATTATCTTGATTGAGGACTAGTAAGGAAGAAACAGAGACGTTAACTAAATTCATTTTGACAAGCACTTATTGAACCCTTATGCTAGGCTCTGAGAACCCACAGATGATTAAGACAGGGTCTCTGCCTTGAGGTTGCCCCAGTTTTGTTTTGGAGACAGAAGTACCATGCACAGTAATGGAGGTATATGGTTAGTAGAAAAGCAGCCCAAGGAACAACTGGGGTTCTGAGGGTTTGAAAAAGAGAGGATCTAAAAGAAGGGGAATCTTGGCTAGAAGTTTGCCAGTCACATAGGAGGGGAGAAAAAGTATCCCAGCCAGCGAGAGCATTGGAAGCATAGATACAGAGGCAAGAAACAGCCTTGCATTATCCTAGAACTGGAAGTGGTCCAGTGTAGCAGGAGCAAAAATTGTGAGGGGTGGTAAAGAAGCAGCAGCGTGGGCCAGGATCCAAGAGGTCATCACATGGCAGAGCAGAGGCTGGGAATATGGCTCTAGGTATTTTCTTAAAGAAAATAGGGAGCTAGTGAGAGTTTTGAAGTGGAGAAGTGACATGATTAGATCCATGTTTCTAAAAGATTCCTCCTGTGGCAATGTAGGGAATGGGTTGTATAATGGAAGGACCTAAAATACTATCTAGAGGAGGCATAATGGCCCTGAATTAAGGCGATTTGAGTGGAAATAGACAAGAGAGGTAGGTTTAAGGAGCAGGTAGTTGATAACATCATAGGCAATGATAGTAACACCTCGCAATTATCTACTGTTTTACAAATTACAAAGAGAAACTGGCCCTACGTATGTGTCTCCTATCAGGTAAGGCATCAGCTGTAGGATCATGGTTAATTCCACCAAATCTAGGGTCAAACAACCTGAATGCAAATCTCAGCCCCCCTGCTTACTGATCCTGGGTCCTGCGCACAACTTCTTATTACCTTATTTATATAATGGAAACATATGAAATGATGTCATCTGTTTCATTGGATTGTTATGAAGTGGCTTTAACTATAGTTGCTAGAGACCATTTGCTGGAGTTTGTACTTCTGCTTCGCCGTCTTCTAGATTTGTGACTTTGGACAATGCATTTAATGTTTATAACAGGCTTTAGAAAAGGCAGTAATTTCTTAAATGGATAACTGAATATTTTATCCTTTCAATCTTTTCCAGTGGCTATATTTGAACTAATAAATATAGTTTTGGGTACCAAGCAAAAAGCATCCTATATTAAATGAAATAATTGCTTTTATTTGGATATCACCTTTTGGTTTTTAACAGACTTTAATAATCATTTCCTCATAAACACTGGTGTATCCTTCTCAGTGTTTTTGTGAAGTTACGGATAGATTAGTGGTCACTCAAATATCCCAGTGGCTGGAATTGATAAATTAATGGTCAGTGTTTATCTTGCACCTCCTTGTTGAAGGCACATGTAGAGACAGCTATTATGCAGTAGAAATTGCTTAGAATAAAGAGTTGGAAGGCCTGAGTTTAAATCTCAGTCCTGTCATTTATCAGGCGGCTTGATAAATTGCTTAAATTCTTTGACCCTGTAGAGTTTCATGTATAAACCTCATATGTGAAGGTGCGTATTCAAATGTCTCACATGGAGCCTCTAGGGCAGGGAAAATCAGAGAAAATGGGAAGATGAGAAGGGAAGGTTTTCTAGGAATGACCAGTTATCCAGTAAGCTTTTGATTAATTATTCAAACTACTCTTTATAACCCCAGTTCAGGGACTAGGAATTCTCTGATGTTGGCCCCTTCCAAAACCTCAATCTCCTCCCCCCCCCCCACACCCCATTTAACAGGGACTCAGGAAGCCTTTTCCAAGGCAGTTTCCAATAACGCTTCCTCCTTTCCCTCTTTTGGGGTGCAAAAGAATTTAGTGAAAGCATGTTAGTTTTGGAGTCATTGAATCTGAGTTGAAATTCTAGCTCTGCTGCATTCTAATGATGTGATCTTGGGTATGTTAATTAACCTCAGGACCTCCATTGCCTCCATGCATCATGACATTGTGGAGAGGCTTCCTAGGAAAACGAATGTGGACCTCCCAGTACACAGATCCTGGCATATAGCAGAGGCTCAATGTTTCTTTTGTTCTAAATTTTCTTCTTTCTTTCCTTCCTTTCATCAGTTGGTCTTTCCTTCCTCTCTCCCTCCCTTCTGCTGGCTCCCTTAACCCTCTGCTCCTTTGACTAAGTGGATTCAGTTCTGGAGACAGAATGGCTTACAGTTCATTTCAGGACACAGATATTTTGAGCTGTTTGTTTTCCAGCTTACACTCATGTTTTCCAATTCAGGTTACGTTTCCTGCTGGAAAACTGGGCCCTCACAAGAGCTTTTGGCAGCCACAGACTGATTTGGTTGAGAACCATCCCTTCCTTGGCAGGCAGTCGAGGAGAGCCACTCTGTGTGTGCGGGCGGTAATTCACACTCCTCTGAGGTTGGACTGCTCGCCAAAGTCACTACCCACACAGCTCCATCTCCCTTGAGATGGAGACATCCTTTTCCAGCTTAATAGTTATGTGCTCTCTTGGAAATGGAATGCAGAAGCACTGGAATAGATAAAGCTGAGCTTTGCTCATATCTTTCCTCAGAAGCTGGGTATGGATTACTGGGTCTTTAAGATCCCATAAAGGGGATGAATAGGAGAAAGGTCCAGGTCACTAGGGCAATTCTGTAGAAATTGGTCTTAACCTAATGGAATGTTCCCTTGTTCCTAGGCCTTGCCTCTTAGAAATCTCTGCTGGCTTTGATAATGGATGTATCCGAAACTTAGGTGACCACACTTGGTTCTACCTCTATATTATGTCTTGTCTCCCATTCAGTATGTTTAAGTTGCCATCCCATCCAGACGCTTACCAGTATTTAAGTTGGCTTTTTCATTTTTTAGTTTTGCCTTCAGTGTTCCCATAGTAAACCTAACTTAACATGTCTAAAACCAAACATTGTAACTGTACCCCTGCTTCTCCTTGGCTTCTGAGTTTAGCGAAGACCGTCATTAGCTCAGCAGTATAGGCTGGAGAACTTGAGGTCATCTCAGACTCTTCTATGTCCCTATCTTCCCTCTTTCCACTCAGTCAGCCACTTAGAACTACCTTCTAATCTGGCCATGTGTAGCAACATGGATGGACCTTGAGGGTGTTATGCTGAGCGAAATAAGTCAGGCAGAGAAGGACAGATACCATATGTTTGCACGTATAGGAGGATTAGGAGGAACTTGACGGAGGAACAAGGGGGAGAAGAAGGGCGGAAATGGTGGGGGAAAGGGAGAGAAGCAAACCATGAGAGACTCTTGAATGCTGACAAAAACTGAGGACTGATGGATGTGGGGGGAGGGGGGGTTGGGCATGGAGGAGGACACTTGTGGGGATGAGCACTGAGTGTTATGTGGAAACTAATTTGACAATAAACTATTAAAAAAAATAAAAAAAATAAAGTTTAATATTGAAACTCTGAAAAAAAAAAAAAAAAAGAACTACCTTCTAAATGTCTGCAGAATTTGTTCTTCCTATTCCTAGCTACCCACTTCCACTACTCTAGTGTAGACTTTGTCATTTCTCATTTTGATTATTGCAAAGTCCTTTCCACCCCATCCCCTTTTTGGTACAGTCTTGAACTAATATATTTGAAATTCAAATGTGATTGTTTATCTCCTTTGATTAAAATCTGTCACTGTTTCTTCAACCATTAGCCATAGGATTAAGTTGAAATGAGAGGAAATGTGTTCATTCTTCACCTTTCCCTCTTTCTCCCTTGCACCTTGGCTTTGAGAATATTGAATTCCAGAAAATCCTGGACAATATCATGACTCTGGTATCTTTGATCCTATAGATTCTCATATTTGAAAAGTTCTCCATCACATTTTTTCCTTTTTATTCATTTATTCACTCAATAAATGACCAGTTCCAGAGTTTAGTGTAAAGAGGTCTTCTGTTTAAAACAGAGTTTGAAAACACTGGACTCAGTAATCCCTGATGTGCTTTCTGCTTGAAAATCCATGGTTCTGTTAAATCTTGTATTTCACATTCAGAGTCACCTGCTTTCTCCTATCCTTATTTTTTTCTGGATGCCAGAACAATATCTGCTTTAGAAACTGTGTTGTGGGCTGACAGTGCCCTTTAAAAGAAGTCAGAAATTGAAGATCAAATCCATAGACCTATTGCTGGCACTGTTTGTGGAAATGAGACTCAGAGCAGAAATGGGGGAGGGGGTAGAATGCCCCAATTCTAGTAGAAAGAGAATGTGAGCTCAGAGATCTCATGGGACTTGACATTTCCATCGATCATGTCTAGCAAGCATGGAAGGGGAATGACTTGGTTTAATGCAAATCCTCTGGATCTAGTTAACCATTTGGAAATCATGAATAACAATCACCTTCTCCATTAAGACCCAATTCTTGTCACCAGCCATAATAAATACATATCATATTGCCCATGCATCAATGTTACAGTGTTCTTCTGAAATACTCCCCTTCAATACACATCCATGTATGTGTGCACTTGCATGCATGCCCATGTGCACACATGGATTATTTACATACCTCTTACTCTCTAAAACACAAAATAAGGCCAATTGTTAAATAGATGAATAAATGCTATTTCTGTCTCAATTTATAGCACCCTATTCAAACCATGCCTTTGACCTTCCTACCAGCGTACAGCCATCCCAGAGAGACTTTTGACATCTAGGTTCTGCAAACTTCTGTGTCTTCTTGATTCTTTATCATCTATACTCCCCATGGCTTGCTATGCTCCCAAATTTACCAGGCTTCTGCAGTTTCCTCCCCCAACATCAGTTCCAAGTCCCTCTTGTCCTAGTATGCAGTCTGGCTTCCCACTTTGTGGTCCTGGCACACTCACTTGAACTCAATCTTCCTTTGATTCAGTCTACTCCCAAATGTTCTAGGAAAGCCTTTTATCCAATTCCCATATCAAATTTCCTACCTGGGAAATCTATCCCAGCAGTGACTGACTAGCTGGGTCAGATATTAAACTATTGTTTCTTGGCTCCAAACTCAGTCTTCTGCACTCAGGTTTGTGAAGCTGGGACTGAGAGAGAGCCTGTACACCTCTCTTTTGCTTTGCCACCAGGCTCCATAATAGGTTTTGTCAATAGGGGGAGCCCAAGTCAGGCTGCAAGGCAGGAATCTTTTCCCTGTTGGGTTTTGGTGAGTTACCTCAGGCTTCCTTCTTTACCTCCACAGCAGTAGGGTGTTTCTGCAGTAGCAGCTGAATCTGGTTTTCCCACCATTTGAGGAACCAGCTGCATGGCATCTTTTTCAGACTCAGGCAAGCAGAGGACACCCCTACCCTCAGAGATCTGAAGATCTGTGGGACCCTCATCCATTCATGGGACTCTCATCCACACTTCTAAATTTTCATTTTATTTTTTCCCTTTGTTCCTCCTGCCTAGGGGTAGTAACTCTTTATGCATTTCGTATCTCTGGGATACCTTAGTGTATCTTTTTGTTTTTTGAGATAACTACTTCATAATTTTTTAACTTGGATTACAATTTTTATATTAAATTCTTCCTGTTAAAATACCTAGTGTAATTCTTTGTGTGAGATACCAGTCATGGAGGAGATGATTAATAAAGTAATTCTCTTAAGTGGTGCCTGGGTGGCTCAGTCGGTTAAGCATCCAACTCTTGATTTTGGCTGAGTGTAGGGCTCCACACTGACAGTTCAGAGCCAGCTTGGGATCTCTCTCTCCTTCTCTCTCTGACCCTTCCCCCCTTATCTCTCTCTTTTTTTCTTTTTCAACATAAAGAAATAAAAATTTAAAAAATAAAGTAGTTTTCTTAAAATATCAACACTGTACCCATGATTATGCTGAGGTAAGTCCCTCTCTCAAATGCTTAGGGAAGTTATAAAAACTAATGCTGGATTCTAAAGGATTGGTCTGGGCCAGTTACCTATCTCTCTGGCAGTTAAAGGAAGAACAGCATTTCCAATCTATTTTGAACCCCACTGGTCTGTGATAATGCCACCCTTCGTTCAGGCATGGATATCATTGGCAACTGGACTTGGCACAGGAATCATGGACATAATGCACCCTCGACACTGTAGCCAGCTGGGTGTACCATGAGTATCTGGTATGCAAGAGACTTTAAGCTCTTTCCTTCTCTTTACCAGCACTGATGGTGTCTATCTGCAGGACAGAGAGCTTGTGTTCGCAGATACTGCTTTTCCACTCTTAGCACATGGTTAGGCTGTACTTTTGCACTCATCTTAAAGTTAGGTATAGTTATGGGATTTGCATTGCTCTATTTGTATCTTGATATTTAAAAAAATTGTTTTTAATGCTTATTTACTTTTGAGAGACAGAATATGAGGGGAGGAGGGGCAGAGAGAGAGAGAGGGAGGCACAGAATCTGAAACAGGCTCCAGTCTCTGAGCTGTCAGCACAGAGCCTGAAGCGGGGCTTGAACCCATGAAACGTGAGATCATGACCTGAGCTGAAGTTAGGCACTCAACCGACTGAGCCACCCAGGCACCCCTGTATCTTGGTATTTTGTACACAGCATATATTTGAGTTTTGGCTTTTTATGTAATCTACCAATTTCTGCCTTTTATTTGAGGGTTTCATCAATGTATATTCCTGTAAAAATTGATATTACTGAATTAGATCTACCATGCTATTTGTTCCGACTGTTTTTTCATTTTTCTATTCCACTTTTATTGCCTTGTTTTGAGTTAATCAGATGATTTTTTAAAATATTTTTAATGTTTATTTTTGAGAGAGAGCATTCAAGAGTGCAACTAGGGGAGGGGCAGAGAGAGAGTGGTCCAGAATCCAAAGCAGGCTCCAGGCTCTGAGCTGTCAGCACAGAGCCCGATGCAGGGCTTGAACTCACAGTGAGATCATGACCTGAGCTGAAGTTGACACTTAACCAATGGAGCCAACCAGGCTCTCCAAACAATTTTTAATATTCAGTTTTACTTTAATAGCTTTTTAACCATACCTCTTTTCATATCTGTAACTGTTCAGGTTTTAAGTGGTGATTACTAATGCACCTTTAACTGCACAGTATTAACTTTTTACTGCTTCACATTAAGTGTAGGAAACTTGTAACATTCATGTCATCATCCTCTGTGTTATAAGCACATATTACATATACACATTTTACAATTTATATATACTATAAACACAACAAAATATTATAATTTTTGTTTTTGTTTAAAGAGTCACATTTTTGAAGAAAAGAAAAGAAAGGAAATATCTCTCTCATGTTTGTGCAATATTTATTATATTTAGTGCTATTTATTCTTTGTTGAACTGTCTGAATGTCTATCTGGTGTTACTGCCCTTTAGCCAGAAGAGCTTCTTTTAGAATATTTAGCACAAATAAACATCCTGGCTGAAAATCCTCTCAGTTTCTGTTCACCTGAAAATATCTTCATTTTATCTTTCTATTTTTAGAATAATTTTCCTGGATATAGAATTCTTTGTTGTCATTCTCATCTTTTCATCTTTTTAAAGACGTCATTCCACTACCTTGTGATCTTCATGATTTATGACAAGAAGTCAGCAGTACTTATACCATTATGCTTCTGTACATAATGTAGGATTTTTCTTTGGTGCTTTTTAAGATTTTCTTTTTATCTTTGGATCCAAGATTTGATATGGCCTCATATGGTAATGATTATATTTATTCTGCTTGGGGTTCACTAGGCTTCTTGTACCTGTAAACTTTCTCAAGTAATTTGGGAAATTTTTGACCACTGCTTTTGTCTCTACTTCATTCTTTTTGACCTTTTTTTGGGACCCCAATTATAAATGTATTATATTGCTTGATACTGTCTCACAGGTCATTAAGGTTTTGTTTATTTTTGTTCAAAAATTTTCCTCTCTGTTGTTTAGTTTGGATAATTTTAATCCATCTGTTCTTGAGTTTACTATTTGTTTTCTCTGACATTCTTAGTATTGTTTCGTGGTTTCAGTTCTAAAATTTACTGTTTCTTTTTTATAGTTGCTGTTTGTTTGCTAATTTTCCCTATTCTTGACTTACTATGACATTTTCTTAGAAGTTCTTGAACATACCACTTTTCTTTGAAGTATAGGTCATACTTTCTTGTTACTTTGGATATCTAGTAATTTTTTTTATTATATGTGTATAATGTGAAAGATATATTGTAGAGACTCTGGATTTTGTTATCTTTTTTCTTTTTTTGAAGAGTGTTTTTATTTGTTTAATTAACTTGGCTGAACTTCAGTCCAAACTGTGTCTTCTTTGGAAAGGAAATAGTTGAAATGTATGCCCAATTATTTCAGCTTCTGTATTTTTCCTTGTTCATTAGTCAACCAATACTTTTAGTATAATTTATTTGCAGATTTCTGCACTTCCTCCCTCTGTAGCTGTCTCCTTTCCAGGATCTCTTCTGAAACACTCCCTCCCCCACCCTCAACAACACTGACCTTTTCAGCATTTTTGCCAACTAAGTACTTCATCCTCCAAAACCTCAAGGTAGGAAGACTGCAGTTTTCTACCACTGTGCGCTACAGGGATTGGGACATGCCCTCAGGTAAAGCGCTGCTAACTCACACCTCTCAGCAGTACACATCTCTCTTACAAGGACTGATCTCTCATCCAATTTCTGCCAGCTTGTGTTATTCTCCAATGCTCTTACAAACCATTTTTGATACATTTTATTAGTGTTATCTGTAGAAAAGTTAGTTTGCCATTACTGGCAGCTGAAACTTTATTTTTACTTAAAATTTTTTTTAATGCTTATTTATTTTTGAGAGAGAGTGGGCAAGGCAGGGACAGAGTGTGGGAGACACAGAATCCAAAGCAGGCTACTGGCTGCAAGCTGTCAGAGCCTGACGCAGGGCTCGAACCCACAAACTGTGAGATCATGACCTGAGCTAAAGTTGGACGCTTAACCAACTGAGCCACCCAGGTACCCCTGAAACTTTATTAAATGCACTTTGCATTTTATAATCTTATTGACCTCTGTGAGAAGTCAACTATAAATAAATATTATAATGTATTGTGCTGGCAGTTTATGAAGGATTTTTAAAATTTTTTTAATTTTGAGAGAGAGACAGAGACAGAGCATAAGTGGGAGAGGGGCAGAGAGAGAAGGAGACACAGAACCCGAAGCAGGCTCCAGGCTCTGAGCTGTCATTACAGACCCCAATGTGGGGCTTGAACCCACAAACAGTGAGATCATGACCTGAGCCAAAGTCAGATGCTTAACCGACTGAGCCACCTAGGCACCCCTATGAAGTATTTCTATATATTTTTTTCTTTTTTTAAACCTTGACTCAATATAGTTAGAAAGATAATTCACTATTCCCATTTTACAGATGAAGAAACCAATTCAGAGACATTATCTTATGTAAGTTCACACATCTAATAAGTGAAATTGTCTTTTGAATTCAGTTTTGATTTTCTAAGCCCTGTGCTGCTTTTATAGCACCAAAGGTGTCTCCAAAGGAAATCTTTGCATTGTAACTGAGACCTAGATAGCTTTGATGCCCTGCTCATAAGACATTTGTGGCTGGATGTGGCTGAATGGTAGCTGGAGAGGGAAAGTCTTCTCTGAGGGCTGGGCATGTACCACGGAGCAGGCTCTGCCAGTTCCCACGGATATTCAGCATATGGAATTCTCAGGATTGCATATTTGTTCCTTTGCCATGAACTGGTCCCCTAAAGGTTGATGGACCAGTGCCTGATTAATGCCATTTCCCCAAAGCCTCACTCTAGGGGTCTTATCTGCATATTAGATTCAGAGAAGGCATGAAAGTGGGTTGGGCCTGGCATGAGATGAAGACCATTGAGGAAACTGTCCTGGCTACAGAGATTGGCTCTGGAAGTACAGCCAAGCAGAAAGGCACAGAGCCCAGAGAGTTTGGCAAGCTCATTATGTACCAGGCCTGGCTAAGCACAAGGGTGTGGGGTATGGGGGTTAGAGTCACCTAGGAGCCCCATGGTCATAATCTTGGGAAAGGGGGTTGTAACCCAGACTGGACCCTGGAAAGATCAGGACCTTGCCATAAAGATCCACAGAGGCTTTGGGGGGCCTGGGATGCCTGGCAGAGTCAGATGTGAGGCTTCCACTCAACTCTTTGCTCAATAACAAACCCTATGCCAGGTGTATGCTTTTTTTTTTTTTTTTTTTTTTTTTTTT